>NC_084825.1:7159855-7292331 GCF_958449725.1 Rosa rugosa
CTGCTGGGTTTGTCATTGATGAAGCAACGTAGATAATGTTCCAAGGTGTGATTCAAAACCTCAGATTGCCCATCAGTTTGTGGGTGGTATGTCAAGTTGAGACAAAGTTTAGTCCCCTGTAACTTGAAGAAGTGCTCCCAGAAATGACTGATGAAGATCTTATCTCGGTCACTGACAATAGAGCGGGGCATCCCGTGAAGGCGAAATATTTTTTTGGTGAAGACTTCAGTGATTTGGGATGCGGAATACGGGTGAGTTACGGCCACAAAGTGACCATACTTTGACAATCGATCCACAACAACCAGAATGAAGGTTTTGCCTTCGGATGGGGGAAGACCGTCAATGAAATCCATTGCAATGTCAACCCAAATGTTTTCCGAAATGGGCAGAGGTTGTAGCAGGCCGGGTGGGTGGATTGCCTCATAGTTGTTTCTCTGACATTGATCACAAGAAGTGACATAGCGCTTCACATCTCGGTGCATTCCCGACCAAGCGAAGCTGCGGGTTAGGCGATTGAGGGTGTGGAGAAAGCCAGAGTGACCTGCTGCAAGTGTCGAGTGGAATTCGTGTAGTATCTTGCATCGCCATTCGGAACTTTGAGGAACAAAAATCCGGTTCTTGTAGAGGAGGCAACCATCAAGTAAGCTGAAGCCCTTTTTCGTTGTTTCATTCTTCTCAAGTGCTGAAATAATAGCACTGGCCTCTAGGTTCGACTTACAAGCTCTTGTGATTGCTGGGATACTATTGAATATGGGAGAAGAAAAAGCCTGGATGCTGCAGAATTCATGGCATCGAGACAAGGTGTCCGGAACTATATTGAGTGGACCGGCTCGGTATTGGACTTTGTTGTTGTACCCAAGCAACTTAGCTACCCATTTGCACTGAGTTGGAGTATTAATTCTCTGATTGAGCACGTGTTGCAATGGCTGTTGGTCTGTGAGAATTGTAAATTGGTGGCCAAAGAGTTACAGTCTCCACTTCTAGACTGCAAATAAAACTGCAAACATTTCTTTTTCATATGTTGAAAGTGACTGATTTCTTTGGGACAGGGTGGTGCTGAGGAATGCCACTGGGTAACGGGCTTGGGTGAGGACTGCGCCAATTCCCTAGCCGTTAGCGTCTGTCTCGATGAAAAAATCTTCATCAAAATTAGGCAAAGCTAGGACTAAGGCAGAGGTGATGGCGGACTTGAGGGTGGAGAATGCCTTGTCAGCTTCAAGTGTCCAGAGGAAATTTCCCTTCTTGAGCAGCTAGTTTAAAGGCTTGGCTATTGTGAGCCCCGGTAAAATTGTCGAGCTAAGTTGAGATCGTTGAGGAATTAATTTACGATCTCTGTAATTAATAAAGGTGTTCGGGAATAATTATTGGGATTTTTCACAAGGTGAAATCTTAAAATTTTGGATACTACAATAAAGTACGCGACGTTACGAGTCTGCGAGAATTTTCGGGGAATTTTTCCGACACCAGAACTATTTATTATGAATTTCCGAAGTCTGGGAATTATGGAAATTCATTTTATATAAAAAGGAAATGTTTTGGCACGATCTGAGCCGTTGAACCATTCACCGCTTCATCTGAGCCATCCAAAATCGTTTAAGGGAAAGTATATAAGAGAAGAGACTTGATGGACGCACTAGATCGTTCCAGAAACGAACAGAAGCCTCGACCCGTTTCTCTAGCTCGACGACCCACGACGGCGACCCGCGACGGTTCTCCATGGTCCGGCGACGACTCGGTGACGAACCACCCTCGCTCGAATCCTCTTTCCAGCGCCGACATGCCTCTGGTCATGGATCATCCATGCACGGAGTAAGGAGAGAGAATCGAAGCCCGAAAGCTTCGGGTTTTCCGGCGAAGCTTCTGCAGTTTCCGGCGATCGTCGGGGTTGCATGAGGTATGGAAATCGATCCTCTCGGTGAGCTCTACGTACTGGTATACTTAGTTTTTAGTTTTGGATGGGTTTTGATGAATTGATGTTTTGGTTGTTTCCGGGTACCGACGAGCTCACTGTACACGGTGATGGTGGGAAACTAGAACTTAACCGGATTGAGAAGCAAAATAAGGATTTTCCATTAAGTCAGTATTGAGAAGGATGGAGAGTGTTGGACGATGAAGGTAAACAAAGAAGGAAACAGAAAGAGGTAAGATCCTTTTACGAAAGTGAATGAGTTCAGTACTTTAAAGTTCGGTGATGATGATTGGTATTTCTATTCCATGGAAACAGAGTAGAGAATGTTCAGTTGCTTACTTGCTTGGTCCAACAACGCAGCAGGAAGAAGGAGTTTAAAATAAAGAATTTACAAGGTAAGTGGGGGATCACTTTGGACAATTATTGTTGGACTTGATTATGTGTGGCGTGGGAATATTTTGGTGGAAGTATTATTAGGCTACTGTAAGTATGTAATGATCAATTGATATGGTTTTGATCAATTGGTAATACGCTGCATCATATTTACAAGAACGACAAAAGTTGCAAACCAGTTCTATTTGTAAGGTGGAATTGATATCCTAATTATGCAAGTAGTGACAAAAATGTTATAAAGGTCACGTTGCCTTTAAAGGAGTTAAGTACCACATTGTTCAATCCTTGGGATTAAGTGGTTTAAATGTAGAGATTCGTTCTATTTAATATATGTGCAGTGAGCAGCACAATTAAATACAAATACAAGGTTAAGCTTAATTTATAAGCTTGGACAGAGACCCCATATATTTATTGGAAATTAGAAGCTCATCAGTAATTATTGGTAAATATTGGTCAAACTGGGAAAATTGGTCGGACGATATATCGACGAAATTGAGCCTTTATTTCCTTAAGGGAAAGTTATTAATATTATTTATGTCGGAATCTAGGACTCCAGTTACCCGAGGAACGGAAGGTTCGTGACTCTCGGAGTACGTGAAGAAAAGCATCGGAATCCAGGTAGGGGATTCGGGACTCTCCTCGATTAGTGGGTTTATTATATTACGATTTTTATTAAATGATGCATGTTAAGTCTATGTGGTTTGGTTATGTTAAAATGCAATGCATACTAACCAAATCGTGAGAGATGTGATGGCTTGAGAGCGAAGGGTGGCTCTGACTTCCTTGGGTTCGATCCCCAAAACCTCCGGAGGGTTAGCTACACCGGTCGGACGGTGAGCGATCGCAATGACGACCCGATCCGTGTGTGTAGCTAGGTAGCGGACGCTCTCGCTACGCTTACCTGGTTATAAATTAATTTGAGGTAAGGTCGTGTAGTGGGTCTATGGGACCGGCCATCAGGTAATATTTGGTGCGCACGTATTTATTTGAGTAACATGCATCGATTTTCAAGAGAGAAGATATTTTTTTTAAAGTCTGTCGTTCTTTAAAAGACATGGTTTTGAGTATGTTTTTATACTGTGGCCACAAAGTAATATTACATTGTTTTCAAACCTAGTCGAGATGATTTCCCAATGAGCAGCGAGGACGAAAGCTCACCCCTACAACAGTGTGGATGCAGGTACTGTGCACTGGTGACGGGATTGACGGACGGAGCAGGGTGCGCGGAGATAGTTTCGGTGAATAGTAGTAACTGAATTCAGGTTCCGTATCTAGTCTTGAACTCTTCTCGAGAGTCGTTAAATTTGGAACTTGTTAATTCTTATTTCTTCCTGTCTCGAAATGTACCAGCTCTTGTTTACCCTAGTGGTGATCTAGAAGCACTTAGACGAATAAGTTCGATACTTGATTCTAAAAAGTTTTCACCTCAAAAAGTATTTCGACGTTTCCGCTATGCGATTTACGAAAAGCGATTTAATTAAAATGCCTTGCGGGTTTTTAGGATGTAAACTGAACATTCAGTTTATGTCTTAGAGACACGCGGCACTGTGACGTGCTCAAGCTGATGAGGTGCAGTTTGGGGCGTTACAGCTATAAGCCCATAATGCTTCATAAACCGCTTGTAATAACCCGTGAGCCCCAAAAATCCACGGAGGGCCTTAGTGGTAGTTGGTTTGGGCCATTCGATAATGCACTGGACCTTGCTCGTATCCATAGAGACCCCTTGGGCTGATATAGTATGGCCCAAGTAATTGACACTTGATTGAGCAAAAATGCATTTAGATAGTTTTACATATAATTTGTGCTCATGTAATATGTTGAGGACCTCCTTAAGATGCAGCAAATGTGAGTCCAAGTCTTTGCTATAAACCAAGATGTCGATCATCAAAGAATACTAGTACATGTTTTCGAAGGATATCACGAAAAATGTGGTTCATCAAAGATTGAAATGTGGAAGGTGCATTAGAAAGGCCAAAGGGGATTACCACAAACTCGTAGTGTCCTTCATGGGTCCGGAATGCAGTCTTGTGAATATCTTCGGTGCACATCCGGATTTGATGGTAGCCGGATCATAGATCTAACTTGGAGAAGATAGTGGCACCATAGAGTTCATCCAAAAGCTCGTCCACTACGGGAATGGGAAAACGGTCTTTAATGGTGACCACATTCAATTCCCGATAGTCGACACAAAATCTCCAAGTACCCTCCTTCTTGCGAACAAATAGAACCGGGGAAGAGAAAGGACTCGAGCTGGGCCTAATCAACCCTTGTTGCAGTATATCAGACACTTAGGCTTCTAGTTCAGTTTTCTGAGAGTGTGCATAACAATAGGGCCTAACATTGATTGGGCCAGTGTTTGGTAACAATGGAATTTTGTGGTCCACAGCCCGAAAGGGGAGGTAGGCTTGTTGGGGGTTCAAATAAGTAGGGGTAATGTTGTAAAAGGGCTGAAATAGCAGGGTTGACGCTTAAGATGTCCAAGTCCGAGATGATGGCAGAGAGAGCGCCGACGACATCTAGCTGGTCTGAGGGAATTAGATCAAGGATCTCAGTGTCAACAACGGGTTTGGGAGGGTTCGAATTGATGCCGCGGAAGATATGGCGCTTGCCATTGACAACGATGACCATGACTTTCTCAAGGAAGTGCCAGCCTATAAACGCAAGTGTATCCAGCCACTGGGCCCCGAGAACCAAGTCACAACCGGTGATCGGTAAGAGTAGGAAGGAGTCTGTGAGGCTATAACCTTGAGTTTCCACTATGATGTTGTGGACTATGTCGGAGGGAGTGAGAGTATGGCCTGAAGCGGTGGTGAACCGGAGGGCAGATGGTGGGGAAATAGAAAGATCCAATTGTGCAACGATTGCTTGATTAAGGGAGTTCATGGTGGAGCCACAATCAATGAAGATATCGATGGGAATTTCGTTGGTGGGGCCCTTCAGCCTCATCATCTCACTGATGGAAGTATTGGTGATTTTGTGGAGGGGGTATGTGTTGGGCTCCTCCTCAAGGGGTTCTTCGGGTTCGGCAATGATGGGGATGTCTTCCGATGGTTCCTCCGGCGACTGATAGTAGTCCAGAATGGCGAAGAAAGGCTGCTTACAGATGTGGTTCTTGTGGTAGTATTTCTTGTCACAGTTAAAACAGAGGCCCTTGGCACGTCGTTCCCTTTGCTCAGGTATGGATAGATGGCGTAATGTTTGTCTATGTGTTAGGTTAGGTTGTGGATTTGTGGGGAAAGGCTTGGGGTTAGTGAGATTTGGTGGAGTGGGTTTAATAGCAGGGTAACTAGTGGGGGAGTGGCCGGTGAAATTTGTTTTGGGATAGGAGGGGTACTAGTGGGTACGAGGGCGGTAGGGGTGGGAGAAATGGAGTTCGGTGTGTTAAGAACTAAAACACCAAGAACAAGTGCTCAATGATCTTCTGGGAATGACTTACATCTTATTGAACAAAACTAGGCTTATAAATAGCCTTTTACAATCTTAACAGAAAGAGAAAACCTAGCTCACGTTTACAACTAATCAACGTGATAGATGCAACTAAAACAAAGTCAAAGCATTAACCACATGCCCTGAAGACTAGGGCTTATTCAAACTGAATACAAAACTCTAACATAAACCGAGACTTTCTCTTCATTCCCTCCCTTAAACTAGCTCCCAGTACAGCTAGTTTAATTCAGGAACTTGACAAACTCCCAACTGACTCCGAAACTTCTGAAACGCATCCAATGTGAGGGGATTTGTCATCACATCTGCCAGCTGATCTTGTGTTCCATAGTAAACTAACTTAACTACTCCTTTTCGCGTGAGATCACGAAGAAAGTGGAAGCGCACATCAATGTGCTTGCTTCGACCATGCAGTACCGGGTTTTTTGATAGTTTGATTGTGGAACTATTATCACAAAGGATGATAGTGCACTTACTTTGCTCTAGACTCAGCTTCTCAAATATTCTTTTCATCCAAACAGCTTGACTAGCACAGGCAGCCGTAGCCACGAACTCTGCTTCTATGATCGAAAGTGTGACTATAGGTTGTTTCCTTGAAGACCAGGAAATAGCTCCAGATCCCATCATGAAGACGTAGCCTGATGTGCTCTTGCGGTCATCTATATCTCCAGCATAATTGCTATCTATATAACCTATCATACATGTATAACCCATCAGACCTTCACACCCTCCTTTCTTGTAAAAGATCCCAAGCTCAGTGGTTCCTTTCAAGTACCTCAATATCCTCTTGGCTGCCAGCAAGTGCAACTTAGTTGGTTTAGCCATGTATCTGCTAATCAAACTAACTGCATGCATTAGGTCCGACCTTGTAGCCGTTAAGTACATGAGACATCCCACTATCTGTTTGAATAATGTCTCATCAACTCGAACACCAGTCTCATCCTTAAAAAGTTTACAACCTGGAACAATGGGATTATGAACCGAGTTGCTTTTCTCCATTCTAAACCTTCTCAACACCTCCAAAGCATACTTCCTTTGACACATATAAGTCCCATCTGATCCCTGCAACACTTCTATGCCAAGAAAGAATCTCATTCTCCCCAAATCAGTCATGTCGAACTCCCTCAACATGGAATTTTTAAACTCAGCAAACAACAATTCATCATTGCCAGTAAATATTAAATCATCTACATATAAACTGACAATGAGAATTTTACCTTCCTTATTTGTTTTAATGAACAAAGTATGTTCACTATAACACTTCTCGAACCCTTGACTCATGAAATGTGCTTCAATGCGACTAAACCAAGCTTGTGGAGCTTGTTTCAGTTCATAGAGGGCTTTCTTCATCCTATATACTTCCTGAGCACAGTTCTTCACTTCATAACCTCTAAGCTGCTCCACGTACAGTTCTTCAGTGAGTTCCCCATGCAAGAAGGCAGATTTGACGTCTAATTGATAGAGAATCCATCCTTTTTGAGCTGCTAGAGCCACAATCATTCTCACTGTATCCATTCTTGCAACTGGTGCAAATACTTCTGTGTAGTCTATACCTTGTTGTTGCACATATCCCTTAGCCACCAAACGAGCTTTGAACTTGTCAACTTCCCCATTCTCCTTGAGTTTGGTCTTATAGACCCACTTCACTCCTATAGGCAAATCAGTGAGTTCCCAAGTGTTGTTCCTCTCTATAGCTTTTATCTCCATATCCATAGCCATTCTCCATTTGTCGTGCTTCACTGCCTCCTCAAAATGTATCGGATCTGCTGGAGAGAATAAAGCCAAGTTCTCATTTATATCTTCTTCCTCAGAGAGCCCCTCCCCACTTACATAATCTCTCATCCACATTGGAGGTCCTCTGGTTCTTCCTTCTTCTGAACTTGATGATTCCCCTCCATTCTCATCATTTTGAGAACTATCAGATGGTCCCTCAATAGCTTCTTCTTCCTCCCCACTCACTGCTCCATCATTCTCTTCGTTCACTGCCTCATTGTCTTCCTCATCATTCCATTCCAAATCAGCCATCACATATTCTTCATAACTCCCATCCCAGCTCCAAGACTTGTCTTCCTCGAACACTACATCCCTGCTAATTACCACCTTCTTTGCAATTGGATCGTAGAGCCTATACGCCTTGGACTCTTCACTTACTCCCAATAACACACAAGTGAAACTCTTTGCATCTAATTTTGTTCTTCTCACATCTGGAACATGCACATGTGCCACGCAACTGAAAACCCTAAAGTGCTCCACTGAAGGTTTGCTTCCATTCCAAGCTTCCTCGGGTGTTTGATTTTTTACAGCCAATGTGGGACTCCGATTTAGGACATATGTTGTCCAATTTACTGCTTCTGGCCAAAAGGTCTTTGGGATTTTTTTTTCAGCTAACATACATCGAACCATGTTCATAACTGTTCGATTTTTCCGTTCAGCTACTCCGTTCTGCTGTGGTGTGTACGCTGCAGTCAATTGCCGTTTGATGCCATGCTCGATGCAGAACTCATTAAATTCAAAGGATGTGAACTCTCCCCCTCGATCTGTTCTCAAACATTTAATATACCCTCCTACTTCTTTCTCCACGCAATTTTTAAAACGTTTGAACATGCTCAATGCTTCTGATTTCTCTACTAAAAAATAAGTCCATGCTTTTCTAGTAAAGTCATCAATAAACATATAAGGTACCTCTTTTTACTATTGGAGATGGGAGATATTGGTCCGCAGAGGTCTGCATGAACTAGCTGAAGCTTCTCTGTGGCCCTCCAATTACTCTTCTTTGGGATTGAATCCCTATGTTGCTTCCCAATCAAACAATTTCCACACACTATTGATGGAGGCTTGAACTGAGGCATTCCATACACTATTTTCTTGAGCTGCAGGGTTCTCAACCCTTTGTAGCTTAAGTGTCCATAACGACAGTGCCATAAGTGAGCTAAATCTTGTGTAGAAGTGTAGAGACAAGCTGACTTTTGTGGCAATGACTGTGCTAGCAAAACGAACATTCGATTTGCGGTCATCTCAGTCTGTACGATGAGTCATTTCTCTGGATGGTATATCTTGAGCTTTCCACGCTGAATGAGGATTGCCAACCCTCTTTCTTGTAACTGACCAATGCTTAAGAGATTGTTCTTTAATTCAAGCACATAAAATACTTCACTGACAACATGTGTAAAGCCACTTACTTTCAATCTCACATTGCCTTTCCCTACCACAGCCATCCTTGTGTTATTTCCCAGCTTTACCATCTGCTTAAACTCCTCATTTAGGTCACAGAACAAGGCTTTGTCACCACACATGTGGTTGCTACAACCGGAATCCAGGAACCACACATCTTCCCTTCGTGCCTCGTTCATCTCCACATATGACATGAGCAACATCTCTTCCTCTTCTCCCAATTCAGCATAGTTAGCCTCTTTATCCCAGCTTGGACACTCAAACTGAAAGTGTCCGAGCTTATGACACTTATAACACTCCACGGTTGCTTTGTTGTAGGGCTGACGACCTCTTCCCCTTCCTCTGCCGCTATATGCACTTCGACCTCGACCTCTTGCACCAAACCTGTCTTGAGTGCTTACTTTGAGTGCTTGTTCTTCTCCAGTATGCCTCAGGAGTTTTTGCTCATGAACGATCAACGAGCTCTGCAACTCATCGATGGAAAGCTGATCAATATCTTTGGACTCCTCAATCGAGCAAACCACGTAATTAAACTTCTCACTCAATGATCGGAGGATTTTCTCTACCACTGTGACATCTTACATCTGCTCTCCATGTGTTCTCATCTTGTTAGCCACGGAAATCACCCTCGAAAAATACTAAGAGACTCCTTCTCCAGCCTTCATCTCTAGGGTTTCAAACTCTCTACGGAGAGCTTGAAGATGAGACCTATTGACCCTAGCATTTCCTTCAAACTTCTTCTTCATAGACTCCCAAATTTGTTTGGAAGTATCCTTCTGGAGTATGGTCTCCAATATAGTCCGGTCTATGGCCTGAAAGAGATAATTTTTTACCTTCAGGTCTTTCAGCTTCAATTCCTCCAGTTTCTTTCGTTGTGCCTCTGTCTGCTCCACTCCACTTTCTGGCTCAACGTAGCCAGTCTCCACCAAGCTCCAGTATTCCTTAGATCTAAGGAAGTTCTCCATTAACATACTCCAATGGTCATAGTGACCATCGAAGCGAGGTATGGCTGGCTGTATGAAGTTCCCCTCGGTTGTCATCTTCTTTGCTGCTGCAAACTACAAAGACTGCTGCTTTGTTTTGTCAGGCCCAGTGGGGGCTCTGATACCACAATGTTAAGAACTAAAACACCAAGAACAAGTGCTCAATGATCTTCTGGGAATGACTTACATCTTATTGAACAAAACTAGGCTTATAAATAGCCTTTTACAATCTTAACAGAAAAAGAAAACCTAGCTCACGTTTACAACTAATCAACGTGATAGATGCATCTAAAACAAAGTCAAAGCATTAACCACATGCCCTAAAGACTAGGGCTTATTCAAACTGAATACAAAACTCTAACAGAAAGACCTAACAGAAACCGAGACTTTCTCTTCACGGTGTTCCGAATCTCGTAACAGCAGGCTAGGCGCTGGGCTTCGACAAGGGTGGTGGGGTTCATGGCCCGAACATCATGTTGAAGCTCCGGTTTAAGGCCTGTAATGAAAATTGGAAGAAGTTCAGTGTCCGGCCAATCCGGTGCACGATAAGAGAGCTTCGTGAAGGCCAATATGAACTCTTCTATAGAACTGGTTTGTTGAAGGTGTGCCAAAGTGCCCTTAAAGTCAGCGTTGCTTCTTGCAAAAAACCGAGTAAGCAAGGTTGTGACAAACTCTTCCCAAGTAGGGTGGGGGTTGCGGAGCTCATAAGCGCTCATCCAGACGGAGGCGTCGGGTCCGAAATGGTTGGCGGCTATCTGCACATGGTCATAAGGAGGGACGTGATTAGAACGCAGGTACCTCTCCTCCATCGAAAGCCAACCGAGGACATCTTCCCCATTGAAACGAAGGAGGTCGAGTTTGGGTGTTCGGTAGTGATTGGGTGGAAATTGCTGTGGGAAGCGGTGATATGGTAGGGGTTGATGGTGAAAGTGAGGATTTGGTTGAGAGGTGGGAGGCTGTTGTAGTGGTGATGTAATAGTGGAGAATTGTGGGGTGGAGCTTATGTGGGGGTGTGGAGTGAAGGAGGTGGATGAGGGGTGTTGAAGCCTGGAGCAGGTTGTGATGAGTGCGGTAGTGGCGGAAATGATCCGAAAGTGAGCTGGGATGTTTATGGGGTGGAAGGAAATTGGGGTTCAGCAGTGTGAGTTGGGGGTGGGGATGAAAGGGTGAGGTATCCCAGAGAAGTGGTGGTGAGGCTCGAAGTCGGGGCGACGGTGGTTGTGGTGTTAGTTTGAGGTTGCCCGTGGACCATGTTGGAGAGCATGGCGTTTTTTGCAACTTGGTGTGCCATCAAGGTTTGGCTGCAAGCTATGGCTTCCATGGTGGTATGGAGGTCTTCGTTTTGGGATTGGAGGGTCTCATTTTGGGCCTGCAAAGTGTCCACCGTGGCTTAGAAGATGGCCAGGCGATCTGTGGATATGGAAGTGGGCGGTGCTTGGGTGTGAGTGGGTGGTATCGGCGGGACTACGCCACCGGTGACAGCCGTGGAGGGCTGTTGGACTTGTTGCCATGCATTGGTGGCTCTGATACCAGACAGTATGCTCAAAGGTTTAAAGAAAGGTAAACAGGGAAAACTGAAGTGCCTTCTTCATTGATGATCCCCAAACGGGGTTGTAGCTTACAATTATAGATGTGTCTCATACAACCTAGAGAAGACATGTGGCACAGGACCACCACTATTCAGATGGGAACAAAATGCAGCTACAACCTAGCAGATGACAGAACTGCAGAATGGAGTGCAAACTGAAGGTGTACTCTTAACACCAGATGAGCAGAGGTACATGGGTTAATTGGGCTAATACGATCCTTGGGCTTAGGGTGTGGGCTTGGTCTCAACATTGAAACCCCAAACGGAGAAGACGACTTTCATTTAACGTCTAACACATCCAAATCCAAGCCTCTCTCTCTTCCAAATTGGGTTTCCTTCTGCATTCATCACTAAAATTCCTAAGGATTCGAAGCAATGGGTATTGGATTCGAATATGACTACTGGATTTCTTCAGTACCGATAGACATTTGACGATGGGTACTGGATTTCAATTTCTTTTGTTCGGTTTACGGTACGATTTGACTGTAAACCCCACAAAGATGGAACAAGAAGCAGTGGCTCACTGATTCTAGGTGGCGCGCTCAAAAGGATCGAACCCAAATAGCTCAAACAGGTCAGACCCAGCTTATTCAGATTTCGTGACCCGAGTCAAAAAGTTTCTTTTCGCTAAGGAATTCACCTTCTCTGATTCTGATGATTAGGTCTTATCGTATCTGTTGCCATGTGTGTTGCTCTATTGAAGAACAAATGAGTCTCTACTTTGCGTATAGAATTCGATGTATGTTCTGTGATGGTTCAATTTTGTTTTGCAATTTGTGTATCAGTGCTCCCAGATTTATTAGAGATTCACATGCATATGAGGGTATGATATATGTAATAAATATACCTATTTTTTGGTGATTGTAGTAGAAATGCCCATCATATTTTCTATTCCCAGTGTTCTCTTTGTTTTCGTTTGGTAATGAATTTCTGGTTATATGTCGACAGATTAAATATGAGTTCCTTTGTTTATGAATTGATGGTTATATTTTCTGTTTGTTTTCGTGAGTTGAAATTTGATTTCTTGCTTAATCTTTGGGGTTTTGGTTGTTATCTTGGTAAGAATGTTGCAGTAATCTGCATAGCCAATTGTATTCATTATTTGTTTATGCAGAAAAAACACGATAGAAGTTCAAAGTGATAGTTTAGTCATTAAACTTTTGGAAAGTTTTCTAACAAGAGAATTTCTAAGACACTCAGTAATTGTCCTAGAGGGAAGATGCAAGGAACCTTCAAATCCCTATAATTCAGTAAAAGAATGCAGAAGAAAACCCAAAGTGGAAGAGAAGGGATTTCTGGATTTGAATGTGTTAGACGTCAAATGGAAGTCTTCTTCTCCGTCAAGTATTCAACAACATTAATTTTTCTTTTTCTAAGTGGACAGATGTCGATTTGTTAGTGGCTATGGTCAGCCTACCCTGACCAGGGCTGGTCAGCGAAGTTCCTTCCAAAAATATAATTAAAAGTAGAATTTTCTAGTCGGCTACATCTGGACCGTCGATTAGAGTATATATATTGAATCGGATCAGAACAGGTTGAGACCAAGACCGAGTCTCCGCCGACCCGGTCATCTCTCCACCGTCCGGCCATCTCAGGCGGCGGATCACCAGCGTTAGAATCACCTCGTCGTCCCTCACGTCCATGTGGTATTTGTTTCTCCAGAAAAGCTATGGTGAGAGAGAACCGAATGAGAGAATAAACGGCGGTTTCCGAGAAGTTCCTCCGGCGTCCGACCATTTCACGGCATATCACCGGTGTCAACAGCTTCGTCTCAATGTCGCCTACCTCCCTACGCTCTTCTTTTGTTCAAACAACGACCGACGACGAAGAAACGAAGCTCGAAGGCTGCAATGGTTTTCCGGCAGTTTTCTGAGTATTTTCCGGCGATGTTTTGTTTCAACTCAGGGTATGAAAGTTGGTCAGTTCGTCGAGCTCTACATGCTTCTATACTTGAATTCGAGTTTTGATTGAGATCTGGAGAATTGGAAAATTGGGGTTTTGATGCTGCTTTTAGGTGGAGATTTTGATTTCCTTTGGCCAATTTCTGATCATGATGTGAAGCTTTGAACATGAAATGATCAAATTGTTGTCCCTCAAATCCGAGAACTTGCAGAAGTAGAAATCCCCAGTGATCAAGAGCATAATCCAAAAAGTGAGCAAGGACGCTTCATGTGAAGGCGGGTAGTATTAGAAGTTCATTAGAGAATGTTTCACTTGGAGGTACTTCAATTGGATACGTCGGATTGGACATCCGATCGATGAGATTTACTGCAAGTAATTGAAGCCTGATTGGATGACTAGTGGTTACCTTGGTGAACGACAAATTATGTGAAGTGGGAACTCAGTGAAACTATGCAAGATTGGAACAGTCTGGTGGTTGTTATCTATCACATGCTCTCATTGTAGTGTGGATATGAATCAAGTAGATAGCTGCTCTTTATACTAGTCAGGTTCTTGGCCATCAAGCAAAACAAACATAATTAACTCTCTATATAGATATTTTTGTTCATACCTATCATTTTATGACTTGATCACCAAGCATTCAACACATATACTTGCACTGTTGCTCAGTCCTATCTCTTAATAGAATTTACCAGAGTATGCGATAAAAGTGAAAATCTACTATCATAGAAATATTCAAATACAAAGTTTATTAGAAAGAAACAGCAAAATATACAAATCTACTCTAAACTGAAGCAAATATAACTGTGGTTAAGTGAAACTGTAGGAAATATAAATGCAAACGAATCCATGAACGAATTTATTAGCAGAGAATATCTAAATGAAAATGAACCATAAGCAAATGTAATTTCAAAATGCTGGGACAACTGATAGAAAGGTTGAAACATAAAGTTCAATTATAGAGAAGTTGAAATACAGATCATGCTTGTGAACAGAACACAAAACCAAAGCAAATGGAACTGTCTGAAATATTCAGGATCATTCAGTACATGAACTGAACAATAAGGAAGAAAGAAATGTTCATGCAAATGGAAGAAAAGAACTCTACCTGGAATGAATTTCCCTTTGACCCCAAAAGCATTTCTACATCATCAGGCTCAAGTGGGGCCACCTTTTCTTTCCTACCCAAACAAGATTCCACTTGCGGCATTCATAAAGAACATAGAGGCGGACACTTTCTGGTGGGATTTCATCTTCATCTTCGGCATTCATAAACAACTGACTGAACTAGCAGAAAGTGGTAGACAAAGAAACTAGTAAACCTGGTTGGATTTCCTACTAAACAACAGATAATATTAGGAAGGAGTTTTGTGGCCCCAAAATCACTGGCCTTTTTTATGCTATGAAAACCATTGTAGCCTAGTTCCTCGAGATTCTCCTGCTATACAGTTCCAGTTACATGATTGTGATCCTGATTCCTGACTACCCAGAAAGGAACCAATATATTTTTTGGATGCGTTGAAGATGAAATTAGATTGTTAGACCCTAAACGAAATTTTTCTAGTTACACTTCTGGAGTTTGGTTTGAAGCTAAAGATACGCATATACTTAAAGCAAGTAAATAGCAGTTTACAGAATGTCAAGACAATCGTCAAAAAGAATTTAAGCATAGAGATAAATCTGTACATGAGTATTCTCAAAGAAATAAAGTTATACCACACCTTTCTACTGCCATTGAAGCCTCCAATTCATTGTACCTCATTTTAACCAAGGACATAAGTTTTGTCTCCGCCTCAGACATAGGATCGATGGTTACCTGCAAAAATAGTTGATTAATTTTCTGTGAAGTCCACATATGTAACACGCAATGAAGTGGCATTACCATGAACCAATAATCCCATGTAAATTGATGTACTAGTGCCTATAGAATGATGAGGAAGTTCCATCAATATTGCAAAATGGCGTGGAGGATGGAGATTCTTATTAAAAAGGGCCAATGGCATCTACAGTATTCAAGACATTAACTACCTCATCATCAGAGCTATGGAGATCTGAAAAACCATCTAGAAAGCTCCCATCATAATCTGAAGAAAAGAGATCCGAGTCAATTTGTTGCTGTTCTTGAGGAGAGCACTGTTCTGGAGGAGAATGCAGCTCTGGCAGAGAATGTTGCTCCTGACTCCTGAACTCTACTTTCAAGAGCCTGCAAAATAATAGCAAGAAAGCAGAAGAATGTAAAATCTTCTTTCTTTTTGTTGCAAGTCATCAACATCTTATATTCCTCATGCATGGGAAGATGAGACCCGGTATACCTGGGACCAACTCATCTTGCAAAAACAATTAATATGTGCATTATACTACCATGAAATGACAGATCAATCTGAAAAATTGGTTAATCGAACAAGATAGCAATTGATTATGCACTCACAAGAAAATGTAAATTGAACACCATTGCTTAATTTAGAAATCTTAACCAGGAATTTTGACGCCAGTTTAATGTTTTTTTTTTTTTTTGTTCCTCTTATCCTCATCAATTTCATTTTGAATTTACAAGGATAGGTAAGAAAGATGGAAGCTGGGCACAATGCTGGACACTAAAGCAAAAGCAAGAGTAGTGCTTCCATGTAGTGGAAATGAAAACATATGGATTATAAGATTTTTAGAGAAGACAATATCAATATGTGCATGACAAACAATTAAAGCCAAACAATTAGTGATACGATATGAAAATTAGGCTTAAATGATGTAGAAATATATGACGCAGATAACCAGACAACTGTAATCAAAAGAAGACTAGCTAGAGTAGAAGCTAAGGACTAACAGGCTGATTAAAACAATCATACGCATTACTATGCAATACAGCTTTGACATTGAATGAATACAAAATACATGGTTATACTCCCCAGATTAATTATCTACTGATCTAGTCCAAATGTCCAATATACCATAGGCAAACACAAAAATGTGAATACTTAAATTCCTGAACGCGCATTACATGCAAGTTAAAATTTGACAGAAGCTAAAACTATATTTATGTAACAACACATCAGACACAACCAAGCTCACTTTCTGAAGTTATCTTCATCAAAGAAAGCATTGGCAAATGAAGTCCAGTTAATACTCACGTTATATAAGAGGAGGGTTTCAAGAATTGAATCTGCATCTTCAAGTCCTGGATATTCCATCAAACCAGTGTGTTAAATAGGGACAGGGTTAAACTGAAGCATTCCAAGTAAAAACTAGCACTGGAATGAAATGGTTCAGTGCTCATACCATGTTCTTGGATGGCTTTGGCAACCATATTATGAGAAAATCTCATGCTGACAAAATGATCAGAAACTTTGGTTTGGGAAGGTCCTGATGATGAGCTAGGCTGTAGGAAGATAAAAAGGAATTGCATGTTGAGAATACTATATATATGATTATATAACCATCTAAGTGTCATACATGTATACTTTTGTGCATACAAACTGTGTATGTTTGCAAGTTCATTGAAGTCATGAAAAATAACTAGACAAAAGAGGATGATAGTGTGCTCAGGGAAACCAAATTAGTCAAACACAATTAGCTGAACAGCAACAAGGCATTGTACAAACAATGATGGGGAAAAGAAAGTAATCATTATGAATTCCATAGAGTGCTACAGTTTGGTTAGGTAGAATAGAATGCAATACTTCTAGTTCAACTTGGGATCCAACCTTCCCATACCTTAATTCCACTCATGCGGTCTCAGCTAAACTTTGAACCATTGCATGAGATTATAGGATGCCAGCGTGAATTTTGAAATCTTTCAGCTAAAACCGAAAAGGTGGAGCAAAAAGCACTAAAATGTACATCTTTGATATTTGAGATATTCAATCATTGCTTTTCAGGGAAAAAAATTAAAAGAAAAAAGCCAATAATCTACAGATAAGAAACTTCGTTAGGACACCTAATGAGCCATAGTCATGTCCAATTCTGTTACTTGTAGCTTGGAATGCTCAAATATCTATAAAAAAAAGGGAAGAAACCTGAATATCATCCATATGCATTTTTACTGGTTAATTAGATGCAGAGTTTTAAAGTATATCCAGTGAAGAAACACTTTGCACAGTTGATAATGTACAAAGCAAGCCAGTATTTCATCTGCCCAATGAGAAATAAAGAAGTACATGAACTTGCAAATACTTTAATATTTACAAACACAAAGCTCACGACTTTAGTCCAATAAGGGTTCATTCAAGCATTATAACCAGAGTGAACCAGCAATACAATTAACAAATAGATACCAGCTAGGCAGACCTTATACCAAAGAGCCAAAGAACTCTACCTCCAGTCCACATCCAGAAGAAAAGGCAATTTAAATTTAATAGATACCAAAGCCAACAAGGGCCAAAGAATGCCTGTTATGAAATCTCCCTGCAAGCACTGCCTACCCACCTTCACCCTAAAAGTCCTGGTTTTTATTACATTCAATCAACCTCAAAAATTGCCAACACACTACAATTTCACAAAACGGTGTCATCAAGCATGTCATTGCCATAACTCCACAAATAATCATTTATTTTAGTTTCTTATTACTATTAGAATATCCTTTAATCACTACAATATAGTAAATTTCAAATTGAAGAGTAAGCACCTAAATATTAACCAGGGACTAAAGGAAATGAATGAATACAAGAACTTGAACAAAGAACATGTACCATTTCTCTATATGTATGTTCAGCCCAGTGCAAAAGTTTCCAAGCTGTCCAAGTTAAACACAAAATGAATAAGTACCATAATAAAGAAAAACTTTAACTGTAAAAAGCAAGAAATAACTTAATTCCTTGACTTGAATAAAATACTTTCTGAAACCAGGATTACAGAAATTTTTTTGCAACTATGTAAAAGATATTCTTGAAGATTTAAGGTCTAATAAAAGTTGTTGAGCCATGGAAAAATGACTAAACTGTGCAATTTTGGCTGTGGCACAGATTTTATCATATGGAGATTGATGGTGCAAATTTACACGGGTGCAAGATGCCAGAATGAATATCAACCCAGCTACAGATATATCCCTAGCTAGCAGTGTCGCTGCAGAGATTTTTTCAATAATTATCATAGCGTTAATAAAGGAATGATAATTAATTATAAACACATTATATTACACGTACGAGTACATGTTGTTGTGTTTTTGGCTCGTTGATACAATCTGAAAATTAGGATGCAGAATTCAAATCCAAGTCTAGAAAGGAAAGAGGTTTGCGCGCAGCTTTTCTATAAGTTCTAGGAAAGTTAGTCTTTCAAGTTCTATTAGGATTTGTATTAAAGGCTTAGTCTATTAGGATTAGGAATCCTAATCCCATGTTGTATCAGCAGCCTCTATGTCCTATAAATAGGAGCTGCAGTGGGTTTTCTGAGAAGGAAGACAGAGAGTGCAGAAAACTGAGAGTCAAGGTGATAGAGAGGTAAGAACTAGTCTGAGGAGTTTGAGGGATCTGCAATAAGTACTTGTAAACACCTAAATTCTTCATAGTGCTAGTGAATCTCAAGAGAGATCACGAAGTGGACGTAGGCTAAAGTTTTGGCTGAACCACTCTAAAATCTGATGTGTTGTTTCTGTTTTCAGTTCATCTATTTTCTGATTTTGATTTAGTAAAACACAAAGATCCTAAAGGGGGCTTACACAATACATGTAACATAACAATTCCTCAATTAGAAAATTGTACTATAGAGTAGAGACAGAGTAGCATAAAATTCCTAATAAGTCAGTTCATCGATTGCAGAGATACCATCACAGGAAAACATACTTGGTGTCTATGGTTCACGGCAAAGCAGTAAGATTATTTACATATAAATTTCTGTTCTTATTGTATCTTGAATCAATCTAAAATACGTGCAACATTTTGTTTAGAAAATATATAACTGAAATTGTGAGTATCTGAATTCACTGTCACCATGACCATTGTATCTTGCAAGAGTATTAGCGCTGAGTTCCTAAATTATTTGGAAGCTACCATACTTAAGGGAGTTTACTTTTACAAACAGTAGACAATTATATGCATGAATAATCCATGAAGTTTATCAGGCTATGTCCAGATACTGTGTAAGGTAAAGGGAAACAGTAATATACCAAATTGCTTGCAGCAGACAAGCCCTGGCAGATTGCCAAATTTCCTTTTATATTTTGGTATTTGTTAAGTTATGAACTCCATGACTGGAACCGAACACGAAGTTAGTGCAGTTGGATTCATCAGTACTTGAAATGCATTCATAA
This sequence comes from Rosa rugosa, assembly GCF_958449725.1. Lineage (NCBI taxonomy): Eukaryota > Viridiplantae > Streptophyta > Magnoliopsida > Rosales > Rosaceae > Rosa > Rosa rugosa. The sequence continues at coordinate 7,179,484 of NC_084825.1, forward strand.
ATGACTTTACTTTCTACCCCAAACAGTAAACAAGTTGAATTAACATCACAAGTAACCCAATTGGGAAACAAGATAATATCCTTACATAGAATAACACGAATAAAGTGACTATAATTTTATCATTTCGTGACATGATAATGTATGAAATCCAAGAGTAACAATTCTTTCTATTTTCCCTGAGCCTGCTATTTTAGATGGACCAGATATAGACATTTTATCCAGAAAAACCCAATGCCATTGGTTATTTAGATCCACACAAAAGGCAGTTGGTGCAATCAATGCATTCTTATGGACTCTAGAATCGATGGCTAATGGCAACATAAGATGGCACAACTCTGTACCAGAAAATTGCAAAAAATGTGTCCAATGGTACAAGGATGGACTTCCAAAGGAAATTTAGCATCCGTACATTTTGTTGGTTTACTGTAAAAGGCCTGGTCATCATTTTCTAGGGGAGCCACATAATTTCATACAAATTGCTAAGAATGCAATGCAAGGTTACTTAAAATTCTCTATAACAGCACACCATTCTACATGAGTACACAGTATAAATGTATAATATCAATGGTGCAAGCCTACAAGCATACTGATAGCTTATAGACCATAATCAATATGAGAAGCTTTATATGCCTTTCCTATCAAACTAACCATAGAGAGGCAATTCAGTTTATTGTAAAACTATTTCAAAAATATCGGTTATGCAAGTAAGATTATAGTGTCATTTGGAAATAACTTGGGGAGTCCACTAATATTAGGCAAAATATCTAACCTAAAGTGATCGAGACTCACCTTACCGTAAAAGATGAAGGCAAGAGAGCTCCAGAAAGTAATTTCTGCAGAAATTCAAATGACAGAAGAGGAGGCATTGTGCATCCATGATCTGCAACTCATTTCCAGCCATGGTATCAGAAAGTCCTTAATTGGGGTCTTTCAGAGTGGCAACTGGTGGATCACTGGATCCCCTATATTTCTGACAGTCCTACAATTCTTCAAGCGTGCAAGTTCTGCTACCAGTGCCACTGGTTTCCCCTGCAACTGGAATGTCAAAACCAATCAATATATCCTCATAAGGAGACATCCTACTGCTTGATTGAGTGGTTGTTTGGTTCAACTCTTGCACTTCTTGCTCATATATCAGACGGACTCCACACTCCTTCACCCACAGACCCGGCCCTCTTGTTTCAAATAAGAACTCAAGCTGACTGCAACTGTTATGCCACCACTCTGTACCAAAGTATTTATCACGAGATACATAGAATAGCCACTGGTGATCTGATTCAACCTGGCAAAATTCTTCACTAAAGCGAAATGCAGGCTGTCTGCCATATACTTCCAATTTTCTTCCATCGAGCTTCAGGCAACATACAAGATGATGTGTTGCATTAAAAGTCTTGAATTCATCTATATAAAGCTCATCCACCAGATGGTGCTTACGGAGTACAAAAACAGCACACAAAGCAAATCCCAAAAACCGACTGTTATTCCAATGTACAGGTAGAGATACACTTAATGAACAGCCAACACTCTGATGGCTGAACCACGCATGAATATTACTTCCAGGAATTACAATTTGAAACGTTTCCCTCTTATTACAGATTCCCTGTGCAAGAACAGATACGTTGTTAGCTGATTTATGTCTATAAGTATATAAGCAGAAACACACACACACTTGGAGAGGGAGTACCTGATACATGAATGTCTTCAGCATTTCAAATGCTATGTTATTGCATCCTTGATTGCCATTTAGATTGAAGCAATTGATGAAATTGAAATATGATTTGTTTAATCTGTTCAAATTTGATGCATCAAACAAGTATTTCAGTGAAGTACAACCATCTGCCCTTAAATCTAGTATACTATTTGATGGAAGGTCTGACAACTCTTGAAGTCTCCTGCAGTTCTCCAAGTTAAAGTTCTCAAGCTTAGAAAGCAATCCAATGCCTGAAGGAAGGCGAACAAAATTGTTTCCACTTAGATTCAAGGTCACCAAAGAGGGAAAGTAACCAAATTCGTTGGCAAATGCTCCGTCACCAAGATTGCAATTACTCAGGTTCAGCTGTGTTAAATTACACAGACCAGAAATAGGCAAGCGGAAACTCGTTGGCTCTGTATTCACTTTTCGTGATATAGGCAAGCGGAAACTCTTTGGCTCTGTATTCACTTTTTGCACCAATCCAGAAGGCAAGAGCTTATTTAAAGATCGACAAACTACTTTGCATCCATGAAAGATTGAACCTCTCACATATTTTCTGCGATCATGGGTAGATGACATTTCTATTGCAGACCCACTATTCACACCAGTTTCCTCAAAACAGTCCATCTCCCCCACATTTACCTGATGTTTTCCGAGTTTCAAGCATCCAGAAAGATTAAGATTTTCAACAGACTTCAATTTATTGATGGTGCTTGGAAGACAAACAAGATTTCTGCAGTTGCTTAGATTCAATGTCACAAGGCCAGTCAGCCGTTCAATTGAAACAGGCAGTTCCTCAATGGCAGTCTCATCAAGACAAAGCACCAACAAACGTTCCATATTTCCAACAAACTCAGGAATCTTCTCAACTTTTGAGCAGTTAGAAAGAATTAATGTTTCAAGAGATTCCATTTCAATTCTACTTGGCAGACTCTTGAGACTTTTGCAGTCTTTAAGATTCAGGACAATAAGCTTTTTGAGAAATCCAAGGGATTGATGGACTCTTACCAAACGAGAACATCCTTCAAGATCTAAAGTCTCAAGATTCTGAACACCTGCGAGGTCTGGGGTCTCCACCATGTTTTGAGAATGGCAGAGTTTGATGAACTTCAACTTGTCAAAATTCTGCTCATAAAATCAAAACAGTAAGCCACCACACAGAACAGACAATTTGCTACATAGAGATAAACAAGTAATCTATTAACTAATAGCCATACCTTTGTTCCCTTCCAAAGCTGTTTAATGTTGCTGTGGCACAAGTTAAGTTCAATAAGTTCATCTGCTTCAAATTTTTTTGGGAGAGATCTTAAGGGATACCCAGTCCATTCGAGGAGTCTCAAGGAACTAGAAAGACAAGTGAGGCCTTTGGGAAGGTCCACATTACGAATATGGAGAAGACCAAGTTGAGACAAATTTGTAAAGGCTTCTGGCTTCCAATGAGCCACTTGTAATTTAGTCAACTCCATTACCATGCCTTGGATTGAATCTGTTCCCTGATAATGAAAAACAAAGAATAATAACTCAAGTGCAGAACACAAAGAATACAAAAGACCTAAGCAGATGACAAGTAATTAAATCTGCCTTATTTCTTTTTTTACGCAATAATTGAAGTGCATAACAGAAATAATAATTTGCTTAGCTTCTTTTATTCATTATCAAACTCTTACCTTATTTTTCTTCAGCACATTGTTGATGTCTTCATGAGACCATAATCTACTACGTTTGCCTGGCTCTTTAGGAGACTGTTCACGAACAATTTCCCATCCCAATTCTTGTAGCAAATCATGCATCAACAGTTCGTTGTTGGAGATAGTTATGAGAGATCTATCAGCAAGAACACTCAAACCAATGACAGGGTTTAGCTGGCAATAGTCTAGTATTTGTGTCACACGATCCTTATCCTTCCCCTTGTAAAAGCAAGCAATATGTAGGAATATTTCTCTGTCTTTCTCATCCAGTCCATCAAAACTTATCCGAAGCACCTCAATAATGCGTTTATCTGGTGTGCTCTTTAGCCTATCTATTGCACTTGCCCATTCATCAGCGCTTCTACCAAATAGAAAAGAACCTAAAACCACGAGAGCCAACGGAAGCCCCTTAGCATACCCTATAATATGGTAGCACAGATGCAAATAATCTTCTGGTGGGGGACATTTCTTAAAAGCCTTCAAACTCAAAAGTTGAAGCGCTTCATCACAGTTTAACCCGTTAGCCTTGTATGTAGCATCAACATCATGTGCGTTTAACAACTGAACATCTGTGGTGGTTATGATAATTCTACTCCCTGGACCAAACCAGTTGCGACTTCCAGCCAATTTTTCTAATTGAGTCAACTGATCCACATCATCAATAACAACAAGCACCTTTATTCTACACAACCGCCTTTCTATCATAGCAGCTCCTGTGTATTCCTCCTCTATATTTTCAACTTTTGCCATCAGGATTTTGGAAAGAAGTTTTTCTTGTTGAGAAACTAGGCCATTGTTTTTAGACATTTCTCTAACATTGGAAAGAAAGCAGGTTCGGTCAAAATCCTGACAAATTTCATCATGGATAGCTAGAGCAAGTGTTGTCTTACCTATGCCCCGCATGCCATGGATCCCTATAAAACGCACCTCCCCACCAAGCTGCGGACATATGTAATTGCTTAATAAATCACCAACGCGGGAATCCATTCCTATGAAGCCCTTGTCAACACTTGAAGATGTATACACGGACTTCTTTTGCATATGATTAACAATTTCCTCAATTATATTTGGATCATATCTGAGAAAATTTAGATAAAACTCTTGAGTTAGAAACTTAGCAATGTACCATAACGGACAAAAACAATATTAGCATTTGGCAATGTTACTGGATGTTCATTACTCTCCATTCGTATCCATCCCTCAATCAGAAATCATTCTTAAATCCCAATTTAAATTATAAAGAATAGTTCAATTTCAAAAGGATGGGATTGAATATCTATATCTACTTTAGCAAGGAAACACATTAAGGTATGAGTAGTACGGAGGAAGGAGACTTACCGAAAATTTTTTAAAACCCAGCCAGAAAGATTGGCCACCTCTGTCAGAGCAGCTCTCCACGCATATAGTCTGTCCTCATTCTTCCCATAAACTTCTTCATGTTCCCTTACTTCCACTTCTACTTGGTGTTCCCATTTGAGCTCAAAATTCCCCCTTTGGTGCCGCACAGCAGAAGGATCCACGCCGTAGAAGACGGGGAAGACTTGTTGGCCCAGCTCATTCATGCATTGAATAATCTTGACGAGTTCATCCAAGCACCATGACGAAGAAGCATAGTTCTCCGAGATAATGACAATCGCAGATCTAGACTCCTCAATTGCCGCCAAAAGTTCAGGTCCAATGGATTTTCCTTTCTCAAGCACTGCGTCATCCCGAAAGGTGAGAATTCCTTTCCGATTTAGTGCAGAATACAGATGACCGGTAAAATTGTAGCGGGTATCTTCCCCCCTGAAACTTAGAAACACATCGTATTTCCATTGACGACGAGAAGAGGTTGACGCCATCTCCTTCGGAATTGACTCAGAGTAGGAACCTTAACTGTAGCAAGATTGAAATGAAAAAGCTAGAGGAAAATTTAAGAAATAACTCTGATATTGATCGATGCCGAAAGTCACAAGAATTGGGGGTTTTATCGAAAATTCTTCCATGCTCCGAGCTTGCCATGCTTGGGCACGTCAGCTTATTATGGAACGTTGGACTTGATAATTTAACGGTTTAAATTGTTAACCGGGTGACCTGCTCTCCTATTCTATTTCTGACGTATATCACACCAGACGACAAAGTTTATTGGCGTTCGTCTTCGAGAAGGAAGCACATGATTCCAGATCTGTAATCTGTTCGATGGATAGCAGAGACAGATGAGTTTTTGCATGGCATATGTGTATAGCATGTACTTGTAGTAAAGTTGCTACCAACATTTTTGCATTATTGTAAACATGCTAAAGTTCTTTGAGATATAAAGCATGGCAATGTAGTGTAGGTATAGTAGGGGTGCTATAAGACGTATAACGCGTTACAAGCATGCTTTAAAAGTCATTTAAGAGCATGCAAAGGCATGTCAATAGCTCAAATTGCAAGAGCGTAAAAGATAAGATATAGTGACTTATCTTATGCCGATTTGGAGTGGGTTTGAATTAGAATCATTGTAAGTACCCAAATCATGTTGGAGTTGTCCAAGCATGACGCTCCATTGCTCCGGCAAAGTTCCTTAGTAGAAAGATGATGATTTCGCTAATTGGAGAGGTGGTCAGTGACTATGTCTCCTTGCAACCAAAAATAGGTGATTAGTGCATGTGTGTAAAATCAACACTAATAATTTGTATATGCTGATAAAACCCACTTTGATATATGGACGCAATAGCCTTGTATATAATTATATATGTGTGTATATAAGTTGGTGGCTATAAACTATCTGGTCAAAAGCATGAGCCCTTGTCAGCTTTTTGATTATCAAAAAACTAAGTGTACAGATGACAAGTTTTGTTTGTAAAGTTATGTGGATATGTGCGTAGCACATGCATGGCATAGCAAACTGGATGTGCACTTGTCATGGTCTCATGGGACTGGCATGGGTTTATAATATGTATACATATATGTGCATATGCATGTATATAATAAGCTATTGATTTTAAATACATGCCATGTGTATTCAAGGCTGATGATGCTTAAGATGGTCACGTGTTGAGTACATTAAGCCACCAGCTTGTGCAAGCAATGATAATGTATTATATGCATACTTGGTCATGGACGTGTAGCAAAGTGGTGAAAGTATATTATACTATATATGCCTTGGTCGTTTATAATAGACATATATATATATATATAGAGAAAAATTCAGGTACCGTCCCCAAACTATGCTGCCAATGCCAATTTGATACCCGAACTTTCAAAAGTATCAATGTGATACCCAAAGACCTATATTGGCATCAACGTGATACCCAAAGACCTATATTGGCATCAACGTGATACTTCCGTCAAAAAAATTCAACGGCTCCGTTTGTTTGCTGACGTGGCAAGCAAGTGGGCCAAAAAAAAAGGGCGAAATGGACTTTTTACCCTCTTTTTTTTTAATTCATTTTTTTTCTTTTCATTTCTTTTTCTTCTTCTTCAACCTGACTCTTCTTCTTCTCTCTCCACCTCCTCTATCTCCTCTCCTTCTCCACCACCCAAACCATCACTAACCCCGCCGATATCCTCCCCAATTCAGCTCCGCCATCGTCAGCAAGCTCCAGTCCTTAGGTTTCACCAACCTCGTCCTCCGCACCCACACCGACCTCGACCTCACGCGCTAAAACGACGTCGAGTCCTTCTTCGCAGCCGAAAAGCCCCAATTCGTAATCCTCGCCGCCGCTAAAGTTTGCAGTCAGTTTGCTTTAAGTTGCAATCTATTCCACAACTTATGGTTCTAATTCTGATGCTCTGTTTTTTTCTTTTGGTGACCGGTTGTGCTGATTAATCCAGTATGGGCTTGACGGTTGACACATCTTTGTATCCATATGACCCATCCGATTCAAGCAGGTTCCAGCAACCTCCAGCTCAGCCACAAGAAGAAAGGAGGCGCTGCATCGATCATCATGTGAAAATAGATGTAGAGTTGACCAAAATTTAAACAGAGTTGGTTTCTGAAAGACCGCTTCTCGGACCATTGTGTTCGAACTTTTTGTTGAGTTTGTGTACAACATTTCTTTTTCAGTTCCAGACTCGTCTTCCCTTTAAAATGTATTTCTAGTTGGTGTGTAAATTGTACTGCTAGTTAGGATTTCTTATGAATAAAGAATAGTGTTATGAACAGAGTAACTCGAGACATTCTGGCAGTTACAATGATGTGGTCTTCTATTGGTTTTGATTCATTATTTCCTCGTAATGTTTCTGACATAGGGCATCGTCAATTTTTCTGCAGAAAAACATTGTCAATTTGTCCAGAAAACAATTATGCTTAATTATTTTTTTTTGAATAACCAATTATGCTTAATTTATGAATGGGAGAATCCTTAGCCAGCAAGTGTTGCTTATGTATTCCTTTTGTTTCTTTATGTTGGATTCTGGCATTTTTTCCAGACTCATCTCAGCTCAGCTTGACTTATCCGAGAAGACCTGTTTGGGCAGTCGGAAATTTCCAATGCCAAAGTTCTGGCAAATCGTCTGAAACTGTTCTTACCTTTCATCGTATTGGAGATGGGGATCTATACTGTAGATGTGGTCCAGCTAACAGGAGTTGCTTCACTTCTTTCGCATCTGTGAGGGACAATTCATTGGGGCTTTGTTCCTTGATTTGGGATCTTCAATAGTGCTTTTTTGTGGTACACGGCCGGGTTTCTTTTCTCTCGACGAGTTCGGCCAGATCGGAGTAATGAGAGTCGAGAAGAGCCACCAAGACGGAGTTGGAGTTGATCTAAGCGGTGGACGCCGAGGAGGATGAGGAGGAGGGCTTCTGAGGATATTCCGGCAATGCGAAGCAGGTTCCTGCGAAGAAGAAGAGGAGGTGGAGAGAGGCGAGAGCCAATACGCCACGGATGCGTAAACCCATGGCGGCTGTACAATGCGGTGGATTCAGAGAGAGAAAGGGAAGAAGAAGGAGAAGGAGGAGGAAGAGAGAGAGAGAGATACTGAGCATCGATCTCTTTTCACTAGGATTGGTGATGCAAGCTCTTTCATCGAGTTAACAGCCTTCATCGACCGCGACCCCTCCCTCAAGTCCCTCATTTCCTGCCTCGACCTCGCTGCCAACCCCAACTCCCGATCCCTGCCGAACTCCGCTTCTCCTATCACCCTCCACAGCTGCCGCCGCCGCCGCCAACCCAACCCATCCTCTTCAATTTCTCAGCATCCAACCACCGAGCTCGAAGAAGAAGCACACCCAGAAGAAGATTTAAAAAAAAAAATCGGTGATGAGATTTAACATCAGGGTCATTTTGGTCTTTTCTCTTTCTTTTTTTTCTGACTTGTTTGCCACGTCAGCAAACAGACGGAACTGTTGGATTTTTTTGACGGAAGTATCATGTTGATGCCAATATAGGTCTTTGGGTATCACATTGATACTTTTGAGAGTTCGGGTATCAAATTGGCATTGGCAGCATAGTTTGGGGACGGTACCTGAATTTTTCTCATATATATATGCTTTAGCTCTGCACCGAAGAAAACTTATCTGCTTTCCAGTTTGTTTCAGAGAGGAGGCGCTGTTAGCCAAATAGCCACCCTCAAGTATAAGGGGTACAAGTAATAGTATAGGGATTTAAGAAAAGTTGTCGAACCCACGAGGATTGGATTCCTTTCACTAGCTAGGGTGTTAACCTAAGGAAAGCTAGAATATGCAAATGTACAATCATAAACCTAAATTCACAAGAAAATCTAGGCTCATGGTGAGTATGTGCATTGTGGTGGTAGTGAAATTGTTTGTTGGATAGAGTGGTGAACCAAATTAAAATAAATGCTCAAATATAAAATAAACTAGTAAAATAATGGATGAAGTTAGGGGTTGGATTGTCTACCACTAACCTCACTTGCAAGTATTGAAGTTCAAATACAAGTGATGCTATTCTAATTTCCCAATTACCCTATTTGCATCCGGATAAGACTACAAAGGCTTAAACTCCTTTAATGGTATCAATTCCAACCGGATAAGTCTAGAATTAACTACCTAAGAACAAATCCTATTACCGGTTAAGTCTCAATTCCTTGTTCCTAGATGCATAAAGTTTTGAGTTTAGATAATCATGCAAGCAAACCAATCCTAGATCTAGGTGATTTTAACTCACAACCTTCACATGCACATAGAGGATGCTATCATGTTATTAATGTTCAAGGTTAACTACTCCCTAAACATTTTTTCATGAGATGACAAACACAACACATTCAAAATAGTTAAGTTTGAATGAATGCATTCACTTCTTGAATTAGCATATGTAGATGAAAATCATAAATAACATCAAATGTCAATTAAAACATCAATTCATACAAGATTGGCTAGGGCTTTCAACCCTAGCCCCAACAAAGTACGTACTACTCACTCATAATTACATATACTAACTTCATAATCAAATTAAACACCAAAATATAATCTAGAGTAAAAGGGATAGAGTTGGCTTAGTGGTGTGTCGGATGGTCCCCAAGCTCACGTCTTGGTGGTGATGGTGGTGGTGGTGATTCCATCTCCTTCTTGCTCTTGAAGATTTGATGATAAAAGATAGTGAAGCTTGTATTATGTATTGTGTGAATAGGTGGACTAGATGGAGAAAACGATGATAGAAAAGAGAGTGGAGAAATGATGTAGTAGTGATGGTGTTAATGGAGGTAGAGGATAAGAAATGGTGGTGGTGATGGAGGAGATAGAGTAGTATGGATAGTATGAGTTTGGATTTTGGGAGGTGGAGATGGAGGTTTTGTGAAGGAGATGAAGAGAGAAAGAAGATGTAATGGATGAAGGAATTGGTGATTTTCTTCTTTGTTGTAGCCTCTATTTATAGGCTACCAAGCAAAACTATTTGGCTTTAAACAAATGATGATGGGTTAGGTTTGAGCATTTAAACATTGATGGAATTTGTTAGGTTTGAATATTTAAACACTAATGGAATTTGTTAGGTTTGAGTCACTTTCTACTCATTTTTCCTTCAATTAATTCTCCACCAAGAATTCAGATTTTTCCCGTGACTTCTTCATATGAAATGATCCACCATGAGTGTAGATCATTGTGTCAAATTTTCAGAATTTATTTCCATGCCATTGGGCCGAAATCGCTGCTGGACTCCTTACAGGTCCAGTTTTCCAGTTTTGCTTCTGCATAAAATTGGGCTGACTGTTTGAAGGCCTTCCACTTCTATTTGGCTCTTGCACTCTTCATAAGAAATGTTTCTTAGGATGTCTAGAATGGATCTGGAAGGTTTCAGCTCATTTGAAGTTCATTTGGTCAGGTGGTCGCTCCTTCTTCCTTGCTTGGCTTGGTTTCTCCTAGCCGGAGTAGGAAAATGTGTAAAGTTGACATTTTTAGTGCATTTCCATTTTTCTCCATCATTTTCTAGCATGATAAGGAAAATATATATAAATAAACACAAGGTTAAGCAAAAGTACAAGATTAGGGAAATAATGAAATTGGATTAGTCAACATTAAATTTAGACTTTAGAACAAGTAATTTCCATGTTTTAGGGGACAAATATGTATATGAATTATGATCCAACAGGCGCTGAGCTGCATCCGAGGCCTGGCGGAAGGTTCGCCGACGCAAGACTCGTGGGTGGAAGACCCGCTCGCGGAAGACTCGCTAGCGGACGGACCTGCTGGCGGAAGACTCGCCGGCGGAAGGTTCGCTGGCGGGCAGACTGGCTGGCGGAAGACTCGCCGGCGGAACCTGAAGAACATGGGTTCTTGGCGGAGCGGGTTTCATCGGCGGAGCGGAGCCTTTGTCTGGCGGAGCGGAATTTTTGGCCGGTGGAGCTTTGGCCAGCGTTGAAGCTCGGCGAAGCGGAGCATTTGCTTAGCGGTAGCCCTTGGCCGGCAGAGGTGGTTGGCGGAGAAGGTTTTTGCCACTGAAGGCTGCGAAGAAGTTTTGCCGCTGAGATTTTCTAGCGGGAGATGGCCGGTGGGCTGCGCTGCACATGGTGGTGCACTTCGGCTGACGCAGACTGGCGGAGCGGTGAAGTTTAGGGTGTGGTGGCTTTGCTCAGCGGCGGTTTTAGCCAGCGGTGAAGTTTGGGATATCTACAGAGCTTGGCCGGCGGAGCTTTGATCGAAGAACATGGGTTTTTGGCAGAGTGCCGCTTGTGAAGCTCGGCATTGACGTTGCAGCTTGCTGGACTGAGGCCGGTTTACCTTGCTTTGGCGGAGGTGTTTTGACGATGCCGCTGATGGAGCTAGCCTAGCGGCAGAAGCTTGTGCGGTGCGTCATCAAGGCTTGGAGGAGGCTCCTGGCGGTGTTTCTTCAGCGGAAGCAGGGCTTCGCCGCGGTTGGTTGCCTGGCTGTTGGGTGTAATCGAAGAAGAAGATTGGGTGCCAAGAGAAAATAGGCAACTAAATTTTTTTTATTTTTTTTGTGTAGGTGAGCGTTGACCTTTTGAGATGGCCGTTGACCAGCCCTATAAACTGTAGACTAGTCATTTGATCGAAGTTGACCAGAGTTGGTCGGCGTTGACCAAGATTTGACCGGCCCTGTTGGGCGTTGACCGGACGCTGACGGGCCAAAGCTCGTGGTAGGTGACGAAGCCTTTGTGTTGGCTTCCCACAGACGGCGCCAATGTTAACGTTAGAGATCCGAGGGGCCTCTAGTTAGCTTTAAATAAGGAGAGAGAGAGAGAGAACGACACAAGAGAAGTATAGTGGTTCGTTTCCCGCTAAGGCGGGAAACTACGTCCACTTGAATGTTGTACTAATGTGTTGAGCCTTGCGGCCCAAGGGGGATTACAAGAGATGTAATGGGATGTTGGGTAAGTGGGAAGGAGTCTCCTTTTATAGGGGAAGGAGGCTCCCTCATTTACATTTTCTTAGATGTGGGATGCAAAACCACTATTCTAGTGTAGAAATGTCTATTATGTAGGCAACTTGACAAGGCCGGGAAGGTGGCTTTCCGGCGACGTATTTGCCACTTCCGGATATCGTAGCGTAGCTTGAACATAGGGCTACGGGATGCATGTCTTAGTTGGGCCTCACCGTGGCTTGTGGGTGTCCCAAAGAGGGTGTTACTTATGCTTGGTGATGTAGCAAAGTAGCTTGCTAGTAGAGGTATCTACAGTTAGGTAAGTGATTTGGCTATCTAGACTTTCGTTGGGTAGCGATTAATTATCCTCTTTGAATTTTGTATGAGAATTGATTTTGGGTCTGGGTTTCTTTCAGCTTGGTTGCATGCTTATGTTTTTGAAAAGCTTTATCCTGAATGCTGGTGAGTTTTGATTCCTTCCATATTGGTTTTCATTCTTGGTTCGTGTATTCTGAATCAATTTGAAGAAAAACGAAATTTTCATATTGTAAATTCTTCTGTTTCGTGTAGCTTCAGGAAACAGAGTGAAGGCTTGAACAATAAGAAGCAGCACAAGGTTTGATAGTAATATTTTGGTTTTCTTCTTTGTCCATGATTTTCACAAATAGAATCCTACATCTTTGCAAAACAAAAAACATAAATGTATATAAATTTCCTATCTTTACATGGATATAGCATAGTGATACTATTGAATAGAAATAAGGTGGAGAAATAAGAGAATTCGATCATTACTCAAATTTGGGTTTGGGGTTTGTTTGGGTGTGAGGTCAACTGCTGATTTAGTCAGGGAAGTGAGCAAGGTTAATTGCTCTCTTTCTCCCTCTGATGACAAAACAACTTTTTACTGAACAGAAAATGTAAAGTAATGAAGGGAGTATTCATTACATTGTACTTCTCCTGTGCAAATAGAAATCCTAAATAACATTCTTTGAATCTCAGTAAATCATAGTGACAGTATTTATTATTCTCTTCTAAAGTATCTATTTGTATTATTGTAGCTGCAACTGATATTTATCTGTGAAATGTTTTTCTTTTAGGCAAAAATTCCAAAACATGCACCAGCACAATTTTACATCGACAATGTTCTGCCTCGAATCAAGGAGAAGAAGATAATGGCCCTGAAGCCTTTTGTTAATCAACTTGGGTTAGTCACGAATTTTATATATGTGTGGCTACCCTGAACTCAGAAGTTACATTTTGGTTCAAAGAAAAAAAAAATTTACATGCTGCTTTTCTATTATGAAATCTGATTATTGATTTGGTAAAGCTGTAATATTTTTTCCAGATATAAGCTTAAGCTATTAGGGAATGACTCAACTATATTTAACCTTACAATATCATGCCATTTTTGTTTAACAGGCTGAGGTGCGGGGTGAACTATCACGCTCTTAAATTTCTTCCTGAGATAGAGCAGATGGCTTATTTATTGGCATCAAGGATGAGAAACCGCACTTGAAGTTCCAATCCTTATATGTATGTACATTTCCATTTAATAGGAAAAACTGCTCAAACTCCTGCTACGTTCTCTCTAACAACTTTCCACTCAGTAGGGCCCTGCATCTTAGGTTTGAGAAGGGGATGGTAGGTCTATCCTTCTGTGATTTTTTGGGGATGCTAAGGTATTCAAATTTCGTTTGTATAGTACTTGGAAGTGAAAACGCAAACTTAGTTCGAGGTGAATATCTTACCGGAAAAAAAATATATATATGGTTCTGCAATTATATGACTACAGTTTAGTGGCCTGAGCATTACCCTTTTGCATTCCAGGCCTATTTAGAAATGTGACTCCTTACGTTGGAGATGCTATAGGAATTTTACTTCATAGACTTCTCAGTATTACAAGGACCATAGGTTTGAGTTGATTATTTTAATGGATATTAAAACATATATGTAGTTCCTTGATCATTAAGTAGAGTTTGGTTGCACCATCACTGCCTTTTTGGCTATCAAGCTTATTTAGAAGTGTCTTTTGGTATACATTTGTTATCTGGGAGAGGCTATAGGAATTTAACTCATAGATTTGCTGGTATCATAAGCACCTTTAGATTGACTAACAATATATTTGAAATGTTGGTCTTTTCCAATATTCAGGTTAGGTTGAAGAGATACTTGGAGATGAGGGGTGCTGATGGAGGACCGGCCTTAGAGAAGCTTATGTGCGTTGCTTGCATTTTGGGTAATAAGCTAAGCTACTGCAACCTTCTCTTTCCAGATCGCTTTGCTTGCATTTCAATTGGGTACTTTTGCTTTTGTTCTTTAATTTTTGCTACTTTTATTCGATCGGATTATTTAGCACAACAAGTTTGGCAATGCTTATTCCTGCCTTAAAGAAAGTTTAGCTTCAAAAAAAAATTTTGGTTTATTTTTTATTTTTTGTCAGTTTTGCTAAGGTGGAAGCTGTCATTTTTTGTCAATGTCTTTGTTAGTTCATTTATGATTGGTCAATAATTCATTTATGGCGTAGGAAAAGATCTTACTTACATTGGATAATTGTCTATAGAAAACTACATAGAAACTCCCAAAACATTCTGATTTCTGAAAAGTAGAAGCCTTGCCTCAGGTGGACCAAGTAGTTGTATTAGATTTGTAGAACTAAGCCTCACCTTGGTTAGAATAGGCTGATATGTTCTCATCAGTTGAATGGCATATTAGGTAGTAGTTGCTTTAGAGCATAGTCTGTTTCAAGAGTGATTTAGAAGCCTTGCCAGATTTAGAGCATGGTCTGTTTTTGATTATATACATGATATTTCCAGATTAGGTTTTGGCTTAGAACATATCACTCTGGTTGGCTTAGAACCTACAAAAGCGTATCAATAAATTTTTTGTCGCCGAGTATCAAGAAAGTGATAAAGAAATATGTCTGGTACCAGGTTTTGGCGACTAGCTCAGCTCCTTCCTAGACACTTATTTTTCTGAGTAAGTTCTACTCTGGTTTATATGTGGTTAATTGTGTTTCTGTTTATGTGCATTAGCAACTCTTATCGTCAATGATTTATAGGCTTCTATTGTCTCTATTTTTGACTTTATTACCTTGATGTTTTATGTACATCACAGATATGGCATGGAGGCCATCTACTTTGATGAAGGTGTAAGGAACTCAAGACGACACCAACTGGAAACAAAAGCATTGGATGTATGACTACTCTCTCTATGTTTCTAATATAACAAATTTTGGTTAAGTTTTTTCCAGTTTGAAACAGCTCCTGGAAATCAGTTTACATTTTTTGTTTCATTACCATGCGTATTGTAGTTTAAAAGTTGCTTTTGTTTGAACTTTCCAATTTTTGTTCTCTGCTGATACTACCATGCTCAAGCATTGAAAAACTTTAAATTGACATTGGAGCAGTCATTAAACAAAGGAGAAGGATTTGCCTCATCTGTTCAAACCTGTAAGGAAGGATGCATGCTTCAGTTTGACCATGGATATGCAAGTAGTGTTTGTATAATTGAAATTATGAGATTTTGTTAATTGAAAGAATAAATGCCTGAGATTTTGTTTTTGTGCTGGTGATCATCACATATTTGCAAAACACATTGTTAATTCTTAACATGCATTTGAATCACCTTGATGATTCTCCCCTTTTCCTTCCTTACATAGTTACATTATACACTTGCACTGTCAAAGAAACATTTTTCTGGGTTGAGGCGCCTGCCATAGGCCAAGAGAATGGCGAATATGATGCGGAGGTTTGCCACGTGTCCGCTAGCTTTGATACTTTTGACCAACATGTCATCCACGTATACCTCTATTATTTTGCCAAGGTGTTCCGCGAACATGGCGTTCATCAGCCGCTGGTATGTTGCCCCAGCGTTCTTCAAACCGAAAGGCATGACATTGTAACAGTATAAGCCCTTGTCGGTTGTAAAGGTGGTGCACTCTTGGTCGCCGGGGTGCATCTTGATTTGATTGTATCCTGAGAAGGCGTCCATCATACTGAGCAACTCATGTCCCGCTGTAGCATCAACCAGTTGATCGATGCAGGGTAGCGGGAAACTATCTTTTGGACATGCCTTGTTAAGACCCTTGAAGTCTTCACACATCCGCCACTTTCCGCTGGGTTTCCTGACCATGTCCAAGTTGGAAATCCACTGAGGATAATTGACTTGGCGGATGAACCCAATGCCCCGGAGCTTGGCGACTTCTTCCCCTATTGCACGATATCGCTCCTCATCAAAGGCTCTCCGCCGCTGCTTGATCGGATAGAAGGATGGTTTTATGCTCAACTTGTGCGTGATGATTTCAGGGGAGATGCCTGGCATATCAGCGTAGGACCATGCAAACACGGCGGCGTTGTCACGTAGAAACTGAGTGAGCTCTGCCGCTATTTCTAGGGCTAGCTGGGCACCTATGCGGACTGTCCGCTCAGGGTGCTCGTCGGAGATGCTGATAACCCTCAAGGATGTTTCTGGGTTGACAGGCTCCTGTTTCACATTTTTTCCTCGTCATCCCTAGGATCCTCAAAAATATTTTTCGACGGTGCATGGTTTCCTACCGTTAGGATCTCATGGCGGCGCGTCGACCGGGCCACAGTTGTTGAATAGCATTCTCGTGCCAGTTGTTGGCTTCCCTTCACGCAGCCTGTCCCGTTGGGTGTAGGGAACTTCATGAGAAGCATGTACCCGGCTATGATGCACTTTAGTTTGTTGAGCGTCGGTCGACCAATGATGGCATTGTATGAGCTGAAGCAATCGACAATGATGAACTCTGTATGTATTTCCGCTGTGCATGGGCTAGCGCTGATGACTAGGCGCATGTAGTCAGAACCGAGCGGTTGGGTGACGTCACCGGAGAAGCTAAGCAGTGGCTCATGATCCTGGAATAACTTTCTATTCCGCTGGAGTTGGTTGTAGCAGCCATTGAAGATGACATTGATAGCGGATCCGCTGTCAACAAAGACCCTTCCCACGGACCACTCATCGAGCATGGCGTCGATCAAGAACGGATCGTCGTGCGGTAGCCTGCTTGGCTGTGTTTCCATAGGTAACTCCTTTGGTGGGAGTTGGCACTGCTGGCAGTAGCATGAGCGTGGCTCATTATAGCTAATTATGCTTGGCAAATGCTCATGTAAGTACACTGTATAAGCTAGGAAAAGCCTCTGAAATAGATTACTCGATGGATCAACTTCCAAAACAAAAGAAGATCCTGGGTTAGTCTCAAATACAGCTTCCCTATACCATGTTAACATGTTAAACGAATCAGCCTCAGAACCATAAATCATTTGCCTAGCTTTCTGCTTTGCTTTCCAAGCAACCTTGTACGATATATCAAACCCATAAGCCGACTTGAACTTGCTGATAATTTCCCTCGGCTTCAATGACAAGTTATAGCTAATGTCCTCTTCAATACATGTCTTGACATTTTTCGATCCCAAAAGCTCATGTTTTGCTTTCGAAGAACACCTTTGCAAGAGTGGACATTGTTCAACTCACCAATAAAAAAACATCCATTTGCAGGTGATACATAACCACGGACATTCCACTCATATCCTTCGGTTCCCCAATTGGAACAAACCACATGAATTCTGTCTCAATCATTTCTAATAAACACAAAGCTGAACCCATGGAAGATCTGTTGTATTGGATAGAAATAGTGAGGTAGAAATTGATAACAGATGGGTTGTCCCATATAATCCATGGTTGTTATTGAAGTATGATTGTCATATAAATTTGGAGGTATGTAGCAGCATAAAGTGTGTGAAATATCTATATAAGTATGTTTATAAGGGACCTGATCGTGTTTCTTTAGAGGTGCGCTTGGGACCGAATTATGATGAAATATCGAAGTATTTAGATGCAAGATGGATCTGTGCTCCTGAGGCATTGTGGAAGCTTTTCACATTTCCAATGAATCGTATATATCCTTATGTTGAGCGCCTATAAATTCATCTTCCAAACAGGCATCAAGTCAGGTACTACAGTCATACCCCAATAAGGAAAATTTTGGAAGAGCCCACGAATTCTATGACCATGCTTACACAATTTTTTCAAATGAATTCTGTTAGTGAATTTGCAAGACTGGTTATATAGAGAATTCCCTCAGCATTTCAGATGGTTAGGATCTCAAAGAACTTGGCAGAGGAGAGTGTCTACACAAAAAGTTATTGGGCGAATTTATACTGTGTCCATCTGAAGGTGAGCGTTTTTACTTGCGTATTCTATTAAATCGTGTTAGAGGTCCCAAGTCATTTGATGATCTTCTGACTATTAATGGAATTGCATTCCCAACTTTTAAGCAAGCAGCTGAAAGGATGAGTTTACTTGAGGATGATGGGAGTATACGTCAGTGTTTATTGGAAGCAACAACCACTCGAATGCCGTCTGCTTTACGGAGATTATTTGCAACCATTTTGGTGTATTGTGAATTGGTTGGAGTCCGCATATTATGGGAGGAATTTCATTTGTTTATGGCACAAGACTACTCAACATTTGCCTATTCAAGTAATCATGTTGTCGTCAACCTATTGTTGAGAGACCTGAATGGATTACTACAACAACATGGTAAAAGAATTACTGATTATGATCTTCCCCAAATTGATACTCAGTTTTCAAATGACACAAGAATTGGAAGAAATATACAAGATGAGTTGTCTGTGCATATTCCACCAGAAGACTTGGCCTCTATTGATACATTAAATGCAGATCAATGTAATGCGTTTAACATAATCATGGCAGCAATTAGACGTAATGAATCAACGTCATTCTTCATAGATGGCCCTGGTGGAACTAGAAAGACTTATCTCTACCGTGCAATTCTTGCTTCATTAAGGAGTAGCGGTCATATAGTGATTGCCACGGCTACATAGGGAATTGCAGCTACTATTTTGCCAGGTGGAAGGACTGCACATTCACGATTTAAAATTTCAATTGACTTGCTGTCCACAAACGCATGCTCTGTAAGTAAGCAATCAGTTTTGGCAGATCTTCTACGACGTGAGGTTGTTCTTATATGGGATGAAGCTACAATGACTCACAGAAAAGCTTTTGAGGCTTTGGATACAACTCATAGAGATATAACTGGTGTCGAAATGCCATTTGGTGGGAAAGTTATGATTCTTGGCGGAGACTTTCGACAAGTTCTTCCTGTTGTACCACATGGTAGCAAAGCACAAATGATAGATGCATGCATTGTAAAATCTCTGTTATGGAATGTGATCAAAATACTCCCTTTGAAACACAATATGAGGGCCCAACAAGACCCGAAATTTGCAGATTTTCTACTTCGTGTCCGTGATGGAAATGAGCCGTTTGTACAAGATGATATGATTAGGATCCCAGATGCATTGGTTATTCCTTGGGTTGGTGATGAATCTCTTGGCCAACTAATCGCTTCTATATTTCCAGGTTTAGAGGACATTGCATTTGATAGCTCTTATATGGTGGATAGAGCTATTATAACACCTAGGAATGAGGATGTGGCATGGACAAGCTAAATGAAGTGGTATTGAATTCCTTTCCAGGTGAAGATCAAATTTATTATTCTTTTGATAGAGTTGAAGATGACCCTCACAACTTATATCAACAAGAATTCCTAAATTCTATAGCTCCAGGTGGTTTGCCCTCTCATAAGTTAACTTTGAAATTGGGTGCACCCATAATGCTGCTTAGAAACATTGATCCAAAAAGTGGGCTATGCAATGGGACAAGGTTAATATGTCGCGGGTTCTTTTCAAATTTTATTGATGCAGAGATTCTCACCGGCCATTTCAAGGGTACAAGAGTTTTCCTACCACGAATTCCTCTAAAGCCTTCAGAAAATGTGAAGCTTCTGTTCTCTCTCATACGTCGGCAGTTCCCTATTAGATTAAGCTTTGCACTAACAATAAACAAAGTTCAAGGCCAAACAATTCCAAATCTTGGTGTGTACCTCCCTAATCACGTCTTCAGCCATGGCCAGCTTTATGTAGCTTTATCAAGAGGAGTGTCCATACAAACAACTACGGTCCTAATTAAAAATAGGATTAAATTCAGTTTAGTCCCTCAGACTTTAGGCCAAACATCAGTTTGGTCCCTCATTTTTTTTTTTAATCAAACTCATCCCTGATCTCTCGAATTGCATCAACCTCGTCCAAAATTTGAATCCGGCCCCAAATGTGACGTCATCTGCTGAGCTGGAGCAGACAAGGAGGTCCCACAGGAAGGGCATAATGGACATTTCGTATTTAATCTAATTTCTATTTTTTTTTTCTCTTATTTTCTCTCTCTTCTCTCTCTTGCTCTCTCTCACTCACATCTGAAACAGAGAGAGGAGCTCTCTCTCTCTCTCTCTCTCTCTCACTCACACATATTCTCTCACTCACCCCGTCGCCTCCTCTTCCGGCCTCCTCTACCTCTGGGCCGACTCCCCCGACTCCACCAAGTCCCTCGTCGTCTGCAACCCTCTCACCCGCCGCTTCCTCACCTTACCTCAGCTCGGCTCCGCCTGGTCAAGGCACGGCTCCGTCCTCGTTGACTCCGCCACCCTCGTCATGGTCCTCACCTAGCTCGCCGCGCTTTACTTCTCCGCCGGCGCCGGCAACCACTGGCTCAAATTCTCTTCCAATCTTCCGTCCAAGCCCCGCAGCCCGATCCTCGTGGCCGACTCGGTCTTCGCGCTCTGCGACGTCGGCTCGCACAAATTTGAGGTTAAATAGGTGCTAGCATTTCATCTTAGGTTGGCAATCTCAGAAGATGAGCCTCCGCAGTTTCAAGATTTGATTTTTGGCGAAAGATCCTCGCAAATTTTGTTAATTTCGTGAAATTTTAGGGTTTTAGAGATGGGCAAGGACGCCAAGGCCGGAGGAAAAGGCAAGGGAAAAGCCGCAGCCGGCGACGAGGGCGGCTGCTCTAAGGGAAAAGGAAAGTCTGGCAAGGGCGGAGCTTCCGATGGGCTCGGCACCTGCACGTATGTGAAGGCAAGGCACATACTTTGTGAGAAGCAGGGAAAGATCAACGAAGCCTACAAGAAGTTGCAGGACGGCTGGCTCGGAAACGGCGATAAGGTCCCTCCGGCGGAGTTCGCTAAGTTGGCCTCCGAGTACTCCGAGTGTCCTTCAGGGAAGAAAGGCGGCGACCTCAGGTGGTTCCCTCGCGGGAAGATGGCCGACCCTTTTCAAGAGGTGGCATTCAGCACTCCGATTGGGGCTACCAGCGGTGCTTTCAAGTCCACGTATGTGTTGATACTTTTCGCAATTTTAGATCTTTATAGTCTTTCTGATGCATTTTTTACTCTCTGCTATACACTGGAGTAGAGTAGAGTAGAGTGGAGTGCTTGTTTGTTCCTTTGGAAAACTAATGTGGTGGAATAGGAAGGGCGTGTACTGTTGCAAGCTGTGAAGACTTAATTGTGATACTGAAATTTGTTCTTGGTTATGGTGGATGTGTTTAGGTAATTTTCTCTGCTACTGTCGGTTCGGGGTGATTGAGTCTTGATTGTATAGGTTATTGGCAAGACATGTGTTGAGGGTGTGGAGGTGGTCGAGGGTGTGAGCAGAGGATTCATGGTGGCCGGCCGGTGTTCACGGTGGCTGGGAATATGTGTGAGTGAGAGAGAGAGAGAGAGAGAGCTCCTCTCTCTGTTTCAGATGTGAGTGAGAGAGAGCAAGAGAGAGAAGAGAGAGAAAATAAGAGAAAAAAAAATAGAAATTAGATTAAATATGAAATGTCCATTATGCCCTTCCTGTGGGACCTCCTTGTCTGCTCCAGCTCAGCAGATGACGTCACATTTGGGGCCGGATTTAAATTTTGGACGAGGCTGATGCAATTTGAGAGATCAGGGATGAGTTTGATTAAAAAAAAAGATGAGGGACCAAACTGATGTTTGGCCTAAAGTCTGAGGGACTAAACTGAATTTAATCCTTAAAAATAGTACCATTGAAGAAGAACGTACCTGGAGCTCACACAAGGAATGTTGTTTTTAAAGATGTTCTAACGTCATGCCAAAGGTAATGAGATGATGACCATTGTAAGAATAAGTTTATACTTACAACTTATTTATTACTTCATGCATATAACTTGCAGAACAATATAACAAATAATTTTCATTTCAATTTCTTACAGGATCCTTTAATAAGAGAGTTCAATTTGATGCCACAGCTTCAAAATGAGATTATGGAACAAGGGTTAACACTATTACAATTTATCAATTCCATGCATCATGCTCGACAAAATTTTCCATGACTTTGATTCAAATTTAGTTAGGATTCTAATCTACTTTTATCTCCTCATTCTTTATTGCAAGCTCACTTTAATTTTGTGAACTTCTCATATAGTCATATGAGATCATCTTTGGTACTCAGTGGTGGTGATATATAGTACGATTGGGCTAAAACAATAAAGTGAAATTTGTATAGTTGTTGTTTTTCTTTTTCCTTTTTTGACAAATTTTTTATTGGAACATTTTATTAAATTGATAACAGGTAGTTATTGATTGTATGTCAGTGTATTGGAAATTGATATGTTACAAGTTGTTACTTAGATTGAATTAAATTGTAAGTTGTATCCCGTATTTGAATTCTAATATTTATTTTTGAATATTTGAAATTACAAGCAAGCGACTTAGGATTGAAAAAACAAAATGAAGCTCATATAGTGGCTTAAAATATAGATTTTTGTGGGCTTGCATATACTGAAATGCCTAAATCGAGTTTGCACACGTATCACTTGTGTGCCGGTTGCTAGTATATAATAACGAAGCTATTGAAAGATAATATATAATTTTTAAATAATATATTAAATTGTGACTTTTTTATCCCCGACAATTAAATGAATATATAAAGTTATTTAGTATTTTGAGAGTATAAAAGTAAAAAAAAATTAATTTTGGCTAACAAAGTCTCTTCTCTCAATAATAGTATAGATGAGAATACAATATCACGAATTTAATTTAATTACGGACCACAAGTTCATATATATTTATTATGTCTCCTAGATTTGGCTATAGTTATTAATTTATATTTCAAACATATAATTATAAAAAGTTTATATGTTTTATTTGACTTCAATTCTCCGTCTAATAAGAAAATGTAACAAAAAGATGAATAGAGTGTGAATGAAAGAGAAATGGAGCTCTCTTCCTTAGGCATGGAGTGATGGGAGAGAGTGAAATGTTTGAGTAATTATTCTGTGGTCTGAGATTATCAAATAGCACTGTCATGTGGTGATCCAAGTTAACAATATAATTGCTTCTCAAAAAAAAAAAATGTTAATAATATAATTCGAATTCAGTGAAAACCATTACATGAAAAAAAAAATTAAATTAAAGAGAATCAATCAACAATAAGTACAAACCTAATCCAAGTGCAGCTCTAATTACGGGGGTAAAAAAAAAAAATTAAATCAAGGGAATCAATCAACAACAAGTACATGTCATATGAACTAATGACATTAACCCTGACTACAACATACAAATCATAGAATATTTTTTTGAAGTGTGAAAGTGGCTTTCTAAAACCAAGGAAAATGGGTAAACCTTTCACTCGAATGAAAGGGAAAATGGCTTAAACAGTGTCTCACCTTTTCGCTATTCTAAACTTTCGTACCTCAGCTTCCAAAATTATCAGATTGGTATCCAAGGTTTTCACCCCGACCCAAATTTTGATATTTGGAGCCGTTAGCTCCGTTACGGTGAGTGCCACGTGGCATATTTTGAAATGCATTTTCGTCCATTCATATTTTAATGCATTATTTCCTTTTTTCTTTTCTCTAAGTTTTTTTTTTTTTTTTCCTTCTTCCCGCCGGGGGGTGGGAACTCGTCTATGCTCTAACGTGGTCGTCGGACGGGCTGCCTTGATTCGCTGTTCATCGGCGAAGCCATGGGGTTCTTAGTGGCCATCTTGGCTTAAGATTTCAAGACGAGTTTGGTTGAAGGAGAGGTTGGCTTGGATTGAGGAGTTCTGGATAGGTTGCGTCGGCGGCTCCGATCGGAGGTTGTTGGATTCGGCGGTGGAAGGGTTCGTCCGGATCAGATCGGAAGGTGGTCTAGAGATGGGGTGGTCGGGTTTCTAGTAAAGCTGTGCGATCGGGTTCTTCCCGAGCCTCTTCGCTGGTCGCGGTGGAGTTGCTTGTCTGCAGTGGTGCAGCAGTGGCCGGATTGTGGCTGGGGCGCGACGCTTGGAGGGCAACCTAGTCGGGAGGCGGGACGGGAGTGGAGCGACGGTGGTCGACCACTGGAGGTGATCCGGCAGGGGTGGTGCGACGGGAGTGTTGGTGCAGGGTATGCCTGGGCCATTGCTAGTGGGCTTCTGAAATCAGTGGGATTTGATCTGGGTTTGGGAAATTCAAGCTTTGGAAATTGTCCAACACTTGGCCATGTCGCAAATTCTCTGCAATGTTTAGAGGCAGAGAACCCAGACCAAGCAAAATAGCGAAAAAAAATAAAATTATATGTTATTCAATGTGTCTGTCTGTAACTCTCTCTCTCTCTCTCTCTCTCTCTCTCTGAGATGCTGGGTTGTCTTTGGGGCTTCGTATAATTTAGACTGAAGTGAATCGCTGAAGGAAGAAGAGGGGTTAGCAAATGCTATATTTGGGCTTTGATTGCTGCAATGCAAAAGAAGCATTTTGTTGGAAAAGCTCAGGTGATTTAGAGCTCAAAGTTGGAGGCATCGATCACCGGCGTTTGTCGGAACCAAGTTGGAGAAGCTCCTCGAGGGTGAAACGGTTATTGAATCGTTCAATTCAGTTCCGAGGATTCAACCCATTTTTCTCACAGACCCAATTGAAGAAATTTGAAGCCTTTGGTGTATTTATGCCTGACATTGAGCCTGGATGATGCACTATTTGTTAATTTAGAAAGCAAATGGACATCACAGACAATGAAGAGAAGCAGAGAGATTGATTTGAATGTGCAAGTTCCAATTGATGAATCTGGAACAATGGTTAAAAAGTTGAAGTTTTTCATGTCTATTTTTGGAAACAATGGTCTCCGCCAGCAAGGATGGGAATGATCTCTTTTCGTCCTTGCTTCTTCTCACAGACAATGGTATCAATCGTCCTTGCTTCTTCTCATTCAATCCCAATCACGAGCTCTCATCCTCCTTCCACCAAAACCCAGATCACCAAAAAAATAAAATAAAAAAAAGCCCAAAATCCCAATTCTATCAAAGCTGATTGTTTTGGAAATGAGTTGACAACGATAAAGAATGAACAACAGGGAGATGCTTGATATGAGGCAAGATCACCAAGACCAGCCAGATGATCGAAAGAACAGAGTAAAGAGAGATTAAACTGAGCAGCGAAGGAAGAGAAGAAAGTAGGGAAAAAGGAAAAAAAAATAGAAAAAAATGTTTAAAAAAAATTGAATTAAAATATGAATGGACGAAAATGCCCTTCAAAATATGCCACGTGGCACGCACAGTAATGGAGCTAAGATCAAGTTCACCCGTTGGGTCACCGGGTCACCTACTATTCACTGCTTTTTAGTGTATATTTTCATTCTCTGGATCACGAAATACACCGTGCCCGTGACCCAGGGCACGAAATACACTGTGCAGGTCACCATGGTGACCCAGAATACTATTCAGGGTGATCCAGGACACGAAATACACTGTACTCGTGACCTAGATGGCAAAATAACCATAAAAGCAGTGAATAGTAGGTGACCTGGTGACCCAATGAGTGAATTTGCTCTAACGGTTCAAGATACCAAAATTAGGTCGAGGTGAGAACCTCAGATATCAATCTAATAGTTTTGGAAGCTAAGGTACGAAAGTTTAGAATGACGAAAATGTGAGACACTTTTTGAACCATTTTCCCTGAATTATACACAAATGATTTTAGAATTTTAATAGAAAAAAATAATAATAAAACTTTAATCCATAGGGTTAAACGGTGTAAATAAAAAAAATGAGAAGTTTGGTGTTGGCAACTCCAGCACCCCACATGTCATCAAAAAAAAAACTCCAACACTCCACCATTTCGTTTCCCTAAGCGGAATACGGCGGCACCATCATGGGTAAGTTGTCGGCCGGTGGTTGCACTGCCGCTGCTTGAGGCTTCATTTTTCATGGCCTAAAATAAAAGATTAAGAAAAAAGAAGGAAAAAAAAAAAAGAAGCAGCAAGGTTATAGTTTCACGTGGCATCATTTCATTGGCCTCACATATTCCTTCATTTAGTTTGGCATACACGGCTACGCTGCTCCACATCACTAGACGATAGGCACCGGCTCTCTCTCTCTCTCGCTCTCTGAGCTGCCCTGCTGCGTGAGAGTTGGGACTATCTCTCAGTAAGTCCTTTTCTTTATTTTCTGTTTGAATTAATGGGTTTAATCTCAATTCATTGAAAAAGAACCATTTTTGTTTCTGGGTGTACATCAATATGGAAAATGAAAGTATTTGGAATTTTGTATCTAACATTTTCTGAATAAGAACCCTACTTGATGCTGTTAAAGTTATTACTACAATTGGTTCCATTTGAGGGGAAAGTAATTAAACAAAGGTTCAAAATTAATGACAATATTGGAGGTTTTACCAGTTGTGGTTTTCTTAATGATGATGGATGATTCTTCGTTGAACTCGGTTGCGGAGTAAATTAACTATTGGTGGGTGGGTGGGAGTTAGAATTGTGACCCTTTTCTTGTCCTCTATTTTGCAGGAGTTCTAATCTATCAAACATGGACATAGGCAGTACGCGGTTAGCTTTCTTCACATTTATACATAATTCCAGTTGATTCCTCCATTTCAGCAAAAAAGTGTTTTACTTTACCAACTTTCATGGCATGAACTCATAAATTCTCCATCTTTATCTCTTAAGCTGCAAATCTGCTCAGTTTAGCATTTACTGAATATAATAACATAATCTCGATTTTAGTCTTTCCAGTTTCACTGAATTACTGTTGTAGTTAAGCATTTGTGAATTTTATTTTTATTTCTTTGATTGTCCGGATAGGTGTTGCCTTGACAAACAAGTGTTGTGGTTGTCGAGCAAAAATTCAAGAAAATTGGATTGGAAAAACATCCACCCACCTCCATATACTGTGGATACTTGGAAATTAAAGTTGGGCTTTCAGAGGTTGATAAATTCTCAAGTGTTCACCGGGGAGCATTCCCTGAATCATGTCTTGTGGAGAAGATATTCAATTCCCACTAGTTTGGAGGAATCATCATCAGAACCACCAGAAGCTTATGGTAGCAATGATGAACTTAAAGATTCAGGGCAGGAGCTTCTTGCTCAACCTTTAAGAAGCAATGAGGTATAATCATGCACTAATGTGTTGTACACTGTAAATTCAATTACAAAGAGAAGTTGACATCCTTTGTTTCATACTTATACTCTCCACTGTCCTAATCCATCTATCTTTTTAAAGTGGTTTGATGAAATCTAGAAATTGGAATAAACTATGGTAATGGATCTTGGAACTGGTCAGAACAATTTACTAAAAAAAGATCCTTGACAACATTCAACTGCATGGAGTTCCTTTTTTCCTTCGTGTCTCATTCCTAGCTGCCCTTTGGCTTATTAAGAATTCTCATATGGTGCTATTTTATAGTAGACACAGAAAAGTTTTAAAGTTTGGTCTGAACTTTGAGTTGTTCACAATGTGGACTCATAACAATTTTGATTGGTCTTGAAGAAAATGAAGTGGCAGTTTGCAGCTTAGCTTAGTTGTTAAAGTTTGACATAGTCCTAGTTCATTCTTCACTTATCAGTGTATTATTATTTTTTTAGGCTTGTTTTCCCGTAGAACTTTGTATTACCTTGATTGCGAGGATAAAGCTTGCTCAAGACAGAAAATATGTCCCAGTTTTGGTCAGATGCTGTTTTCATGGTTCAAACCTTCTGTCAAAGTATATGAAAACAAAGACCTCTTTTGCTAAATCAAAAATGGCTTAGCATTTCCTGATATTCATGACACGATTGAAAAGGTGTATTTAACTATATACCGTAGATACTCACAAAGATTGTCATTGTTAATTAACTCAATTTTAATGATTTGATTTTAACAGTAGAAAATGTGGATACAGTTGAGTATCTGTGGGTGAGGAGAGTTTCTTAATTTTACATTTTTTTTTTTTTTGACAATTTTTACATTTTCTTTGAACTGCTCTTATATAGAGATTCTAAGTCGTGCTTCACTTACTGTAATTGCTGCTTTGTTCTGGGTCTACGATGAATGTAAAGTGAAAGGACAGAACAATAGTGGGTGTCAAGCAAGAGTTCTTTCTTCTTTTTTTCTTTTTCTCCCTCAAAAAGAATTTATGTGAACTCCTTTCAAAAAAAAAAAAAAAAAAAAAAAAGAATTTATGTGAAATATTGAATAAATTGATAAGTTCTCACTCCAGATAAATTATCACTTCTTTTTTCTTTATATTTTGCAAATGTTGTCTTAAGTAGAATTGTTTCAGTAGATGTGAGTGACCAGATGAAGGAATATTATAACTCTTGTAGGATGTTAATGACCAGTTAACTGCAGCTCGAATACTAATGACTATCCCTGACATCGATTTCATTGGTTCCTAATATAACTCTGGAGTAACATGTTAGTTCCTAATTTTTTGATATGCATTATCCGATACTACTGCATGATGCAATATTATATCTTGTGTTGTTTCTTATATGGTCTTAGACTCTTAGCCTGCAGTTCTGATACTAATGATTATTGGTGACGTCGATTTAATTAGTTTTGAACTTTGATACAACACAATCTTGTTGACTAACATATTAGTTTTTAAGATCCCTAAAACTAACTCATGTTACATTTATATATCAGTTGAAGTCCCTACTGGCTGATTCTGAAAGAACAAAGCTCATTACAAAACTAAGTGAAGCCAATCAACAAAACCGATTCCTCAAAAGACAGGTTTGTGTATACTATTTAACAAACACACCAGTGGAACTTCTAGGAGTGCTGAAGTTAGCATTTATTCATTTCCAAATAAGGAGAATATGCTTTAATAGGCACTATTTAACACGTTATTTTTTAGAAATAAGTTTGGAAATTGACGTTGTTTTTCTTGATTTCTTGTCTGTGCAGTTGCATATAAAGGAGGATGAGTTGGTGAACTTCAAAAGTGAACTTGCTGTCTTGGAACTTGAAATTCAGGTTAGACTTTTTACAATTGACTGCTGTCTGAAATTATTGCATGATTCTAATGTTATCACATGCGACTAATTGAAGTCCCAAGAGATCAATGCTGCTATGACATGTGACTAATCTATGTCTCAAGAAACCACGTCTGGCAGTTTTAATATGATAACAATCCATTTGTTTTGCAATAACGGATGTAGTTCAAGGGCAATTTTGGAAGGAGCAAATAATTATCATCTTGATTTTGATATCATTTTACTCATATCCCGTCGTGAGTACATTTACTTAGATGTCTGTAATTGATTGGTTTCAACACTGGTCTTGCTTGAAGTATTCTCAACTAGTAATCCTTTTTCTTTTTTTTTTTAAATCTTTCCATATCAAAACATAGGCTCTATATGTCGTGAATATATAACCACTATGTTTACTGTTCCTAATAGCACTCCATCATAGACCCATAGTGCAACATGGTTAGGTAACTTTGTCCCACAGCCACTCTGCTTTGAGATGGTATATTCTTCATAGTTACGTAAAAGTATCTTATTAGACACGTTAGAACTAGAAAGTCCGGAGGTTCTAGGATATTTTTAGTACAGATAAATTCTTTCAAGATTTAAACTGGTATAAGAGAAGTGTAAGCTGCTGCCTAAGTTGTTGTAGCAGCGTACAGACGTACAGCAGACAGAGATGTCCAACAATAATAAATATATAGAAACATCCACAATAAATATATAGAAACATCAAACATGAGATGGAAACCAATAGGATCAAGATTGGTGGCCGGGCAGACAAATAATTTGGGTCAATCAGACCTAGAAGAAGCAAGCTAATTGTTTGGAGATAACAAATTAGTATTCGGTTGTCTAGAAAGTTGTGGGATAATATATTTCTTCAGAAAAGTGAGTAGGAAAATTGGATAGCAAGAAAAGGAATCCTGAAATATCTTAGTTTTGTTGTTTGTTTAGCTAGAAGGTCCAGTGAAGTAGTTTACTATTATGTTTACTTTAATAGTTCTTGTAAGTTAATGGTCCGCAATTTCTGTCAAATAGGGATGATGGGATTTCTGAGGAAGTTTAAAGTCTCTTTCCCTGTGGGGCATAACTATTTTGGTATGCAAACTTACAAAAGAAAAAGAAAAAACAAGCGTAGTTACTTTCTTAAGTTTCACTTTCATCCTTTTTTTTTTCCTTGGGCCAACCAAACAGACCCATATGGACCAACTTACACTCATATAACACTTTCATTGAAAAATATTGTGGAGGGTGTTGAGAAGATTAAAGAAAGTCCTGCACTTGAAATACATTCTAGATTAAATGGCTCATGTTAAAGGTTATGTTTTCATGCATCACGTGATTGAATAAAGTACGAGACTTGTGTCGTCATGATTCCTTTAGTTGTTATGATGGCAGGCTTTGATGAAATTGGCAGAAGAAAACACAAAATCTGTCATTCCAGTTGGTTCAAGAAAGATTAATGGGAAATACATTCAATCTCATCTTCTTTCCCGTTTAGAAGGTAACTTGCTCAAGCATGACTTTATTCTTTCATCATGAGTCACTAGTTTCTCCCGCTACATTTTTTTTCCTTAAGTTGATAAGTTAAGAATATTCTATGTAAAAGCATCTTAGAAGGGGTTGTCTACAGATAAAGATAAAAATGTAAAAGAAACAGTATATAGACAACATAAAGTGTAAAGATAGTCATCTACAACATAAATTTTATCATCAGTTTTGACTCAAAAAGAGAATAGTATTCCTTCTTTTTTTAAAGAGGCACTTCTGATGTCCCTTAAAGTGCATGGGTTATTCCTTCAAATGCATGGAGATAGCTGATTGGATGACGTCTTTTCAGTTGCTTTCTATGTAACTTACATGGAATTTCTTTGAATTGTAAGGCTACCATATAGTTATTTCTATGTTTAAACTTTCATATTCTCTGACAAAGATACTGCTGCATGTGTCTGTCTGTGCATGAAGCTGTACATGAGAAGTTGACGGAACAAATTAAGGATGTTGATGCTGCACAATCAAAAGAGGTTTCCCTACTTTGGTGTGGTATGGCTGAGGTAAACATACAATCCATACTGTTGTACTTCCTTTGTTCTCATATTGGAGCTTGATAATACCGTAATAGGCATTGACTTACTGAAATTTGATGAGATGGGTCATTTCATTACAAAAGAAAAGGGTTGAAGGATGATCAGGACTTTAAGAAGGTTGTTTATCATAATAACTCAAAAGGACTTTAAGAAGAATTGATAAGAAGGAGATTTAAAAAACTAAACATAAATGATGGCATACTCTCCAGTCCATTATTTTGAGTTACCGCAAAATACAAGTTTGGACCTATTCTTTAAAGGATAAAGTTATCAAATGGAAGACCTTTCAAAGATGATGATAGCCGACTTATGGATAAAGTTGTCAAGTTGCCATACTGGTTTGCATGTATATTATAAATATTGGCTAATTTATGGTAAAAGGTCAAGTTTGTAAGACCATGTTTTTGTAATTTACCCAAAGAGTGCCTTGATCAAAAGATGACCAACTCACCAAAAGTTGACCTTGATTATCAAAAGTACATGGTTCAATATGGCATACTGATCCATGAAAGAAAGTCTTTGCATAATTGTACATACATCATGCTAAAATGTAAAAGCAATTACTTTTGTATAAGAACTGTACAGAAAGTGCTTAATCTTAGTGGATCGCTCTCAGTAGATGACTTCATATTTGTTTGTTTAATTTTCTGTTATGAAGCCATTGAGAATGATTAGAATACATGATTTTGACTTGAAAGTAATATTGAAAGGAGTGATTGCACCATTCTTGGACTCCTGGAGACATGTCAAAGAAATTTGAATGTTTGATATGGAGTTCTTCAGCGGACTAAATTTTTTATTTTTTTTCACTATTCATCGATGTTTAGTTTTCTGTGGCTGATATTGGGCCTTGGCTTGTCTTGGGGTGTGAGAAGACTATTGGCTTTGGGTTTTGAACGGGGTGTGAATAGATGGAGTTTTGGTTCTCGGTATGGAGGTTGTCCCAAGTTTCTTTGAGGCTGTTAAGGATGGTAAAGTAGGGTTGATTGACAATCAACTGACTCCAACAAATCCCATTCGCGTAGATTTTCTCAATTTTCAAGGTCTAAAGTGTCATGATCAAATGATTCAAATGATGGACTGGTGCCAGCAGCCAAGATCTAAACCTTTTTAGCTGAGCTGAATTTGCAAAAGCAGGCACAATAGAAGCCGAATGAAATTTTAATGTTCAGCTGATTCTTCTTTTTTTTTTTTTAGACATTTAGGTATAGAACTTAATTAAGTTGTCTTTATTTTGGCATCAGAGTGTGCAAGTTATGGGCACTTTTGATGGTTGGAGTCAAGGAGAGCATTTATCCGCGGAGTATGCAGGTTCTTTTACCACATTCTCAACAACATTAATGCTGAGACCTGGAAGGTACTAGTCACTCAAATTTCCTCTTCTTCCTCTGTTTATTCCCTCTGACTCATAGCTTTATGATTTGAAGGTATGAAATCAAGTTCTTGGTGGATGGAGAATGGAAGCTTTCACCAGAATTTCCTACAGTCGGTGAGGGTTTAATGAGAAATAACTTGTTAGTCGTGGAATAGCTCGAGGTCTGTCTGTAATTATGCTTCTGATGTACAGCAGTAAACCGTTAACTACCATCCACAAAGAGTAGAGCATTTTAACTAGAATGTCCGGAAAACTGTACTCTTGATAATCTTTCAGATCTGATTAAAGAATGAGAACGCAGTCCCGGCCTGTTTACAAGACTCGGGGCCTGTTTCGTATGTCTGACAATAGTGTACAAATTTGATCTGAAGGCAATGTACTTTACTGTACTGAATTGTAATCTGATGTGTTTGGTCTATTCCTTGCTGTTCCTCCAATTTTTTTTTTTTTAATCTTTTATTATTTTTGAAAAGGTGGAGATTGGTAGAGTATCTTGATAGTTTTTCAACAAAAACCTCAAAATAATAAATATATGACTCATCTCATCCATTGATAGTCTTTTAATCTAATGGTTGGTAATTGAAGTATAATTTTAACTATAATTTGTGATGCCACGGATCCACACCCTTGAAGGGATCTCAAATTTAAAAAGAAATTAAAATATAGTTAGAATAACAAAGGAAAAAGAAAAGAACTAGTAACTACTAACAAAAAATAATGGATTTATAGCAGAAAACGAGTGGTTGTATGATAAAATTAGATGATTCATATTGTTTGTATAAATTATGATTCATATTGTTTGTATAAATTAATATTCAAGTGAATGTATTGAAAATACTAACCTTGAATCATATATCAGACATTACCTTTTTTCTAGGACTTGAAATTGTTATCAACTGCTCATGCCTTCTGTTATGATATGGACATTAAAGCTAAAAGAGGAACATGGTTGTTAGCTTGGAAGTCTGTGTTGGTGGTAAACCAATATATAGTGTTTAAAATAACAAAAATCATAAAAATAGAACAAGATAACAACCATGTTCCTAAACCCCAAACATTAAAGGTGTTTGTGCT
The DNA here is from genome assembly GCF_958449725.1 of Rosa rugosa. NCBI lineage: Eukaryota > Viridiplantae > Streptophyta > Magnoliopsida > Rosales > Rosaceae > Rosa > Rosa rugosa. Next base: position 7,213,216 of record NC_084825.1, read on the forward strand.
CATGCTTTTTGTTAAATTCATGTTTTGCATATATCCAACATAGTTCTTTTTTCCATGGCAGAAACATAGTGATGCTATAAAGTATTTTAAGACAATTGCTAATTGGGATGATATAGTGGACTTGTGTGCTACGGATAGAGCCACCAGATTTGGGGCTGAAATGTAGAGGATGCAAGTCAATGCCATCCTGAAAAATGAAGATACCACTTGAGAATAAATATGAACTTGTTTTGACGTCAATTCCACAAGACTTTTGAAATCTGTATGGTTTTGTTGTGACGTTTACGATGTTATCACTGTAATGTTATTAGAATATTAACATTTTAAGTCTATGAATTCAAGTAAGACCAAAATCAAATAGTGACTTTGAAATTTCAGTTGTTGCATTTTTCAAATGTCTAGTGTTTTTCATGGTTTTTTCATTTTAATAGAAGTTTTGAAATTTAACTGGTGAAGCACAATTTTTTTTTTTTGTTTTACCATCTATTTGGTTAAAAAAAAATACAATTAACTACAATAGTTCTATGGCAAAATATAAAAGAATATTAATTTTATCAAAAAATAAATATATTTATAAATCCCATAATATGATGACCACCACTGTCATTTAGTCATTTATGCTAGGCCACCATTATGAAATAATGATTTCTTCTTTTTTTGAACTGAAATAGAAATAATTATAACAAATTAACAATAGGCATTCGTTTGGAAAAATGACTAGAACGGAGAAATGAAGATGGCAAATTCTCTTGCTGCAGCAAATTGTCAGCAGCTTTTTGAAGTGTCACTACACAGAGATAGCAATTCGGTGGTTGATATGCTAGCCAATTTGGGCCATGGATTTGAGCAATATCCTCCTTCTGATGGCCAAATTTTTCAGGTCACATACTAATTTTATCAGTCTCATTTTAAGGTACTACACCTGCTATTCAATTTTATATTATAAGGCCACCAAATATAGCTCTCATATATAACTTCACAATTTCCAAAATCGATACTAGAAACCTTAGGTCCTCTGGTTTCATGAAATCACACATTGACGTTGAACATAATTAACTCATCTCTTGATGAGCAAATCAAAAAACATGAGAGCAAGCCTCTGCTAGGAGCGATAACCTTAGTTGCTGCTGCATTTAGCTAGATATGCATTCCATCCTTGAAGACGGTATTCATGAGCTGCCTCTGCTGGGTTTGCAGCCTTTATAATTCCACGGCCAACAATTATGATGTCACTACCTCTATCATAGATGACCTGAAACACAACTTGGATCAATCACAAAAATCTGGCCAATATAAGAACAATTACAACACAAGACAAATGCAGGTCAAAATCAATAGAAGAGATGCCATAACAGTAGGCTTTCTGGATACATTTGAACATGAAATTTAATGCGCCTGGAAGTCAAGTGTTGGTGGTAAACCAGTATCCTTCTAAAATTATTATTTGAAGGCCTCTTTGATAGGACTATTCAAAATTTTACAGAATAAAGAAAACAATCTTCTTATCCCCCAAAGCCTATCAAAAGCAATACTCGCGAGCAAACTTTAAATAACATATCTTTTCTCACTATATGCACTTTCCTTCATTACTTGAATCAACCAACTCTACTACTCAATCAGCAAAAGAAACACGCAAAATGATTTCCCGTTCCTAATTCATATGTTAAGCTTTGTAGCAACTTGCAAGGATAAATATTCCATATTCTATCTAGGCACTAAATCATTTATACCATTTCGACAATTATAAACACAAGAGGGAAAACATAACACAGACCCTGCAAAACGTAAGGTGCAAATATACTTACAGATTTTGGAGTGTTATATTGCTGTCCAAGAGCATCACCACCGGTCACCATTTGCACTCCAGGGGTTGCCTGGATGAAAGCTGGATTTACTGGTGCGCCTGGCCATGATGCTGGATTAACCGAAATAAAGCCAATGACAAAGTCGGAATGGTCTTCAGCAATCTTCACTGCTGCAGCTGTGTAGTCTCCCTTGGCAAGGTTACCAGCTGAGCTCATTTCGGCAAGCAGCAACAGGCCTCTACCACGAGGCAAACCCTAAGAGAATACAAGAGTGTTAAAATGTTAAAATATGAATTTACTTCAGCTTTGTACTGAACCATCAATGCAAGCAAAGTTGCAAACCTTCAACTTCAGTCCATCAACAATCCCTGGACCAGAGATTATGTGAGCATTTACTATATCAGCCCAGTCCAATATATGGAATATACCTCTGCAAAAAGAACCCGAGACTTAAAGAGCATTGATAAAAGGCAAAGTAAGAAGGAAAGAGATGGAAAGAAGAAGCTGAGCCTCACCCTTCATATTGCATTGTTACTGTGTTACCAATGTCTGCAAACTTACGGTCTTCAAATATCAAGAAATTATGTCTTTCTGCAATCTGCAAATGGATAAGGTACATATCAGCTATAACTTGCAGATAATTTCAATCAACCTAAAGAAACTTAACTAAACAATTGAATATAGATTGCTGCTCAGTAAAAGCTGAAAAGGCTTCACATATTCAGTTACTGAGCTTGCTACTGATAATTATATGAAAACTAATAATGAATCTTCAAATTTTAACCCTTCTGAATAAAAGAAGAATCATCTATGCTTGAAAAATGCAGGATTACTAAAATGTTGACAATTCATTCGATCAAATAATGCCAATCAGTGATAAAATGATGACTTCCATGTTCTTAATGAAAGAAAGACCACGACATTTTTTCTGAAAAACATGATTTAATCTAAAACAAAAGCCGCAATTTAGGTAATACAAGAGGTTTAAATATTAGATAACCATCTCAAGCTGTAGCCAAAAGTTGGGCACCATCCTCTTTACCATTTTTAAAATATGAACAGGGTGCATCAAAAGAAAAGCTCCACTATCTAATCAGTTTAAAGAAAAATAACTTCAAAAGTTAGAAAGCAACTCTATGCAGTGTATGCAAGAGATTTGAAAACATAGGAGGTGGATTGACTCAAGACTGAAAAGAACAGCTAAGTGCATGATCTGATTCATTAAAAGCATCAAGTGTACTGGAAATACCCTTGTTGTTGCAAGAAGACGTGAACAAAGAAAATTCCATCAAGCAATGTTACACGTAATGACTCCATATTCAATTCAATAAATAGATATGGTACTGGGAAGTGAAAGTCAAGTTGGATGTACTGAATATCACAGAGGATATTTAAGAGAGAACCCTTCCAGAAACAATAACTGTAATATGAACATCTCACTCATTCACTAAAAACAAAAATTAAATGAAATTCTGCAATATATTGGATGTGGAACTCCATTGAAGTTGTCAGTATCTTAATACCATCAAGAATAATATAACCACATGAACAGCATAACAGTCATTGATCGTTATAATTTATCAATATGAAAACAAGGAAAATAAGGATCGAGACTTACCGACCGAAGTTTAGAGCCAAAATCTGGAGTAAAATCAGGCAGTATGTCAACATGAGTTTTCAATAAGCATATCTCAGGCCCAACCTGCATTCAAATGAGGATATTAGTACTCAACAAACCAAATGATCAGATCAATGAATCTAGAGCAAGCAAAGCTTCATTCAATTCTCCACTCATCCATCACTCCAATTGTCAACTTTATCTCATTATCCACCAACAATAGATAACTGAAATCTGGTTCCGATTTACAAGGCATCTATTTCCACTAAATTTTATCAAATGTGGCTGCATTAATAAACTAGCATTTGCAAATCTAGATTACACACACACCCATACACCCATTTCAACAAAGCATAACAACAAACTCAGGGAGGACCACCACCATAAAAGTTTCTAAAACATCACAAGCTTTCCTTTCCTGTGCATAGTAGGAAAAGGAGGTCACGTGTAAGAACCACGTGACATCCATCCATAAATAGTTAGGTCAACAGGTCAAACTCCGGTCGACATCACTCACTCCTTGAAATTAACTGCTAGTAAAATTTCCGGCCAACTGTAAAAAATTTCCGAAATTTGAATTTGAACTGGAATCTTTACCTTTTCAGCAATGTCAAGCAACTCCTTGGCCGTAGCAACATCAGCAGCCAAGCAGAGATTGGTCTTCTTCTTCTCCATGACCTCAAAAAGCTTCTTCCCCGTCGGATTCTTGCTCAGCTTAGCCCTCTCCTCAAACCCTAACCCCTTAACCCTAACCTTCTCCTTCTCCACCTTCGGCACCGCCACTCTCCGATTCTCCTCCAGAAACCTCATCACAGCCGCCACCGTCTCCTCCGCCACCTTCCCCTTCTCCTTCAAAACCCTAACCATCTCGCTCAGCCGGAACAGCGCGTGCAGCCTGATGCCGTTCTCCTCCAGATTCTCCCTCCCTCCCTGCTCCCGGTCGATCAAAACGACGGCGTCGCAGACCTTCAACCCGGCGGCCCGGAGCGGCGCGGCGGTCTCGAGAACTGAGGCGCCGCTGGTGACGAGGTCCTCGATGATGAGGCAGACCTGGCCGGGGGTGAAGTCGCCCTCGATGGCCTTGGCGGTGCCGTAGTCCTTGACCTCCTTGCGGCGCATGAGCATGGGGACGTCGCGGGAGGTGCTGATGCAGGTGGCGATGGGGAGGGCGGTGTAGGGGACGCCGCAGAGGAGGTCGTAGGGGGTGGAGGAGGGGACGGCGGAGATTAGGGTTTGGGAGATTTGGCGGAGGAGGGAAGGGTAGGAGACGATGAGGCGGAGGTCGATGTAGATTGGGGAGGAGATGCCGGATTTCAGTTTGAAGTTGCCGAACTTGACGGCCGAGATTTCGTGGAGCTGCAGGATTAGGGACTCCATCGACGGCGGAGATGATGACATGACGAAGGTGAACCTGGCGGCGACTTGGCTTTGGGCTTTGTAGAGAGTAGAGTAGAGTAGAGTAGAGTAGAGATAGAGAGACTGTAACTGTGACTGTGGCTCTCTCTCACTATCCTTTGGAAGTGGGCAAATTATTTAAAGGGTTTAATGACTTTAATCGCTAAAATGACCCTACAAACCATAGAATAAAGAATAGTATCAATTTCTCTAAAAAAGAAAAAAAACAAGGAATAGTATCAATTTGTACCATCTCCATCAAAATAAGAAATATTCATAAGATTTAGTGATATTAGAGTGTGTCCGTCTAATTCCGTCAATTTACACCATTTTCGGTTGAGTTAATAATTTTTTATTCACTTTTTTTTTCAATTAGATTTTTTATATTTTTGTTGTGAAATTTACTATTTGATTACTCATGTGGTTGATAGCTACATAATGGAACAAATGGAGACTAGAAATGCCGCATCATTTATTAATGGAAATGTGTTTGATTTGACGAAGTCAGTTCGATTAAAAATAATTCATTCATAATCAATTAGACTACATCAAAAAACTATAGTATATAGTGATCTTATTAAATCCACTAATAATGAGTTGGAGAGAGTACCACGCCCTATTTCGTATATTAATTTTTCGTTACAGGTTCAAAATGCTAATCAATAATTATGACCTAATTCGGAAGGAATATTGGACTTACTTTAAAATAAAACAAAATCTCATTTTTTAAGAATATATATATACCATTAAGACCCCTTTGTTTTTTGGCTTTAAAAAAAAAAAAAAATCAACGTGATTCTTGTGCTGTCGCGTACTGTTAAGAAAGGGTTGGTGCAGAGAGGAAGAGAGTGTGTGAGTGGAGGAGAAGTTTTCAAAAAGAGGGTCTGAAGCTATTTATTATGTCTGAATGGGGTCGTTTTAATTTGCTTTCAGTAGTGGAGGGGCATGTTATATATTTTTCTAAAACTTTGAAGCAAACAAATCTTTCCAAGAATCAATTCTGATGTTTTGATAGCTCGGCTGCCACTCCTTTAAAACTTCGGTTCATACCAAAGGCTCTCTCAATCTTGTTGAAATGCTCATTGCGGTCATTGATCGAGTCAATATCCTTGTCCTCATGGAACCTCCTCCTCCTGCTAAATTTCTTTTTCTTCTCTTCAAGTTCCTTGAGCTCCTGCAACATCTTGTCAACTTTCTCCTCCGAGACCTTCGGAGTCTTTCCATTTTCGAGGCAGCTAAAAGCTCCTTCCTGTTTCATCTTATTGTATTCTTCCATGTCAACTTCGATCTTGTTTGTTCGTTTTTTGTGTGCATTGTACAATGTTTTCGAATTAAAAACATCCCAGCCACATGGTGCAGGTTTCTTTTTCCATCTCTTGTATTTTGCCTCGGCCATCTCTTGTGTATCTAGCATGTATGCTCTTTTCAAATCCAAACCATTTGCATCCAAGAGTTTCCCCATCTTTCTCTCCCTCTCTTCAAGCCATTTTTGTTTCGAAATCCCCCTCGACGGTTCTTCTGGAGGCTCCATTCTTTTCTGTTCGGCTTTAACCTGTGTTTGATTCTTATCTATAGCCTCTTTCACCTTCTTCTGCAATTCCTTCAATTTTTTCTTCCTCCCTGTCAACTTTGTGTGGTCAACACCATTATCAGCATCTTCTTTCTGTCGCTGAGGAGCAGCCTCTAAGTTTGAGTTGCCACTATTATCTTGTACAGAATCCAGCAGTTGATTTACATCATTTAGATCCATCCCATCTCTGGCTTCTAAAATAGCTTTGAAGCAATATTCACTGCATTCATGGTCGAGATTGGACGAATTCTTGCACTCCGAGTGCACTGCTCTTTCACTAGAAGACATCATTTAATTTGGAGTCGAACAACAGATAGATCGATCTTTGGCGAATTCCAGATGAGATCTCCATGCAGTAGGTATTTATAAAAAAAAAAAACATAAGGAAAAATGTTAAATGATTTGTAAACCTAACCGTTATTAATTAGGATTATATGAATAATTTGTATTCAATTAGAGATATATTTCCTCATTGAGTAAGGTTAATACTATCTTAGAGATTCTCTAAAACTTTTTTTTTTTTTTTTCCACAAAATTGCAAAAAGAAACAAATTAGTTGAACTGATATTTGTTTTTTTTTTAATCCAATTTGCATTAAAAAGAATCGGAAGCTTGGAAATGTGTTCCTCTGTTAACTCTACTGCAGTAGATGAAGGTGATGAAAGAGATTGGAAACCAGAATCGATAACATCTATATTTCCTGATTATGCAACAAGTCCAAGTTCCCCAATGACATTCTCAAAAAAAAAAAAAAAAAGTTCCCCAATGACGTCAGCCTATTATGCAACAAGTCCAAGTTCCCCAACCCAGCTAATCTGGACAAACCCTCAGGCAATTCCTCCAATTCAAGTTACCAATCTCTACCGCCGAATTCATCGTCTCGTTGAAGGAAAGATCCAGATGTTCCAAACTCTTTAAGCAGCAAATTTTCGGAGGAAAAAAAGTTACAGAGAAATAACATACCGGTAGCTTTGTGCGGAGGAGCTTGAGTCCGGCGATCTCGCTCAAAATCGGAACCGCCGAGCACCGAGATGTCACCATGGAGAGCTCAAGCTCCTTCATCCTTTTGAATTTGTGCAGCGGCAAACCGTCGAACTCCGGCGACGAGATCCTCACGCATTCTAGCCTTACGAAGCCGCCGATCTCTGGCGACGAGAACAGCTTGATCTCGTTGCTGAAAAACCTCAGCGTCTTCAAGCCTTTTAGTCCGGCGATGGATTTAGGCAGTAAATTGTACGCACCGGAGTTCTCACCGATCGGAAAGTCCAGGCTTTGGCAGGAGACGTCGAGGACCGATTCGGCTCCGGCGCCGGCACCGTCGTCAACGACTTCCAATTTGGCATCGCAGGTTTGAGAGAAATCAGGGCTTCCATTGTGAACTAGGGGCTTGGATCAGAGAACTGTTTGGGACCACAGTCAACAAATTGATAAAGCACAATTTTTTCTTTTCTTTTCTTTTGACCAAAGATAAACTAAATTTTTTTTGTTTGAATTAAAAATAAACATGTTTTAAGGAAACGGTAATTGAGAGGAATTTGATGTGTGTTCTCATTGATAATAGGTGACTCTTTATATAGAGGATTACAATGCATAGAATCTGAATCATACAAGGAAAGATAATTCTACAATGAATGGATATCTCTAAGATATTATCCAAGATTAATCTCTAAATAAAACTCTATTACCACTTAGTCAAGTAACCTAGAGTTTGGGCCAGACACAATTTGGATTTACTTAAACACTACCCCTTGTGTCGCCCAAAAGCGGTGCTTCTCTCGTTGCCTCATTAAAAACCTTACCGAGTAACAAAAACCCTGTGAGACAAAAATAACCTCGGTCGAAGGGGAAAAAAAGCACAACACACCCTTCACGTTTCGAGACCATACATGTAGACAGCTCCCCCTGATGTCTGCATCTCCCCCTGATGACTACGGTCATGAGAGTTCGGATAACTTCCGCAAACGATGCTACCAACATGTTTCTCGAAAGTGGAATTTAGGCAATGACTTAGTGAGCAAGTCTGCCACACTGTCCTCAGATCGAACTTAGTTCACTTTGATCTTGAGGAGAGTCCGTTGTTGTTGATTATGCTTGGTGTTGTCGCTTTTGATGTAGCCTTACTTCATTTGTTCAAAACAAGCAGCATTATCCTAAATGCTCGTAGGCTTATCTGTGGTAGACTTCAAACCACAATTATTCGAACATGCGTAATTATGGATCCAATCCATCTGCATTGTCCGAAGATATAGCGACTAGGGTCTATTCTGTAGACCTCCAAGATATCGCGGTCTTTACCCATGGTGAACACTTAACTAATTTGGGAATGACCTTTGTGTGGGTCAGAGAGATACCCAACATCAGCAAAACCTTCCAAAACACTTTTGTCGTTTTGGGATGGGGATAGTGGACGCAGGCCAGTGTTGGCGGCGTTCCTGGTGTGTGATGGGTCCGAATCCATCATCTCTTTGTGGGGATAGAACAAGCCTATATCAATCGTACATCTCAAGTACCGAAAGATATCTTTTACACCAATCCAATGGCGTCGCGTTGGTGCAAAGCTATATCTAGCTAACAAGTTCACAACATATAAGATGTCCGGTCTTGTGCATTGAGCTAAGTACAATAATGCACATATTGTACTTAAGTAGGGCACTTTGCCTCTAGCACATCTTCGTCATCATCCTTCGGACGAAGAGGATCCTTTTCAGGATCAAGACTACAGACGATCATGGGGGTGCTTGAAGTCTTGACTTTGTCAAAATGCCTAAGCATCTATCAACACAATGCTCAAGTTCCAAACCGAGACATAATCGTGTTCTCCCAAAATCCTTCATCCCAAAATCGGATTTCAAGTGTTCAGCGGTTTCCCTTAAGTCATTAAGGGTTTCCAATGAAGATCATGTCCAACATGAACCGCGATAGAATCTGAAACTTGTTATGGAAACGTGTGGGCACATCCCTTCCCAATCAAGTAGTCACTTTAGTGAGCATTTCAACCTTATTGTAAACGCACTCCGTGGTCTAGAGCCACTTGACTTGGGTAAATGAAGTTCACCATGAACCTTTATATACATTCCGTATCTAGATCCCCATAGAGATACGTAGTGACCACATTTTTAAGCTGCATGATCAGTTATTCAGAAACTATCAAACTGACAAGGTAGTGGAGTGCAATGACATCCATTACGAGAGAATATGTCTCATCGTAGTCGATTCCAGGGCGTTTTGTGAGAAGCCTTGCGCCATAAGGCGAGATTACCATCTCTTTTTCTCAACACGCTTTCTAACGAAGACCCATTAGTCAATTGGTTTTATGTTAGGAAGTGTTGGCATCACTGGCTCAAAAACCTTCATCTTCGTTAGAGAATCCATCTTAACCTGGATCGCATCTTTCCATTTAGGCCAAATTTCTCTACGTTGGTATTCATTCATCAACAGAGCGTGGTTCGATATCATCGGACTCAACAAACTCATGCGCAACGAAATGCGTGACTACATCATCAATTATGATGGAGTTTCTATCCCACATCTCATGTACACTAGTGTAGGTTTCATAGAGCTCTATATTCTCAGGAATAGGTTCTGACGTTGAGGCGTCCCCCAACGATAACCATAATCCGGAAGATACTCATGAGACGGATTTTGAGTGTCGATGATCCAAGGATTGGGTTGTGCCAAAGTATCTTACCATCTCTTTTTCTCAACACGCTTTCTAACGAAGACCCATTAGTCAATAGGTTTTATGTTAGGAGGTGTTGGCATCACTGGCTCAAAAACCTTCATCTTCGTTAGAGAATCCATCTTAACCTGGATCGCATATTTCCATTTAGGCCAAATTTCTCTACGTTGGTATTCATTCATCAACAGAGCGTGGTTCGATATCATCGGACTCAACAAACTCATGCGCAACGAAATGCGTGACTACATCATCAATTATGATGGAGTTTCTATCCCACATCTCATGTACACTAGTGTAGGTTTCATAGAGCTCTATATTCTCAGGAATAGGTTCTGACGTTGAGGCGTCCCCCAACGATAATCATAATCCGGAAGATACTCATGAGACGGATTTTGAGTGTCGATGATCCAAGGATTGGGTTGTACCAAAGTATTCTTCGAACCCACGGGCCTCCCATGCATCCTAGCTGGTGCTATGGCCTGTAACGCCAGAGTGCCACTCTCTTTGGCGTTGGCGCCATGCCTACCTCCGTGTAGGGTGGCGCTACGTCCTCTCGTAGGGACGTCCATCCTTGCAGGCATGTTTGCAGCATATTTGTGTGATCTCGTCACTTTAACGCGGATCGAGATGAGACATAGTGGGGACAGGCCACGACAATTCATGTCGTTCCTGCTGAACATCCGTGTTCTTATCTCCCCCTAACGACGGGAAGACTGTCTCATCAAAGTGACAATCCGCAAATCTAGCGGTAAAGAGATCGCCTTGCAAGGGTATTAAGTGGCGGACGATTGTTGGAGTCTTAAATCCAACATAGTTGCCCATTCGTCTGTAAAGACCCATCATAGAGCGTTGTGGCGGCACAATTGGCACATAAATGGCACACTCAAATATACGTAAGTACGATACTTGTACCCAGTCACTAGCTGTAACGCAGAGGTAGATGGAGTGGCGGTGGGTCGTAGACGAATTAGCATAGCTGCATGCGATATTGCATCACCCCAAGCGGATATAAGGAGATTGGTGCGCATTACCAATGTCCTGACTACCATCGTAGTCATTTTCGCGAGACCATTTGGGTGTGTTCATGAGAATATGATGTCCAACATCAGTCCCATTGCAATATCCATCGAAAGTCTTCGATGTAAACTCTCTAGCATCGTCAAGTCCAATTGACGGAATAGGATGATCCGGGGAGTGAGCCCGTTGTCATATGATATTTGCTAGGAGTGTAGCATAAGCAGCATTACAAGTGGACAATGGCACAACACGTGACCAGCGTGTTTGCGTGTCAACCAATATCATGAGATATTTAAACGTCCGCAGGTTGGTTGAACTAGTCCATAGAATCCCCTTAGATTCTATGTAAGAACAGAATGAGTATTCTCTTATCCTTTGCATAGGACGGTCTCAGTCCTAATTTCCCTAAGGAACAGGCTTTGTAAAACGAGTGAGGGGCCTTAGAAGCAACCAATGAGGATTTTTGGTTGGACCTGAGCGTCTGAAACGCTATTTGAAGCAAAGTTTGGTGATTGCATCATCACCTGTGGCGCCATCCATGGCGTCATGGATAAGGACTATGCCAGCCCTAGGCTGGTGGTGGACGGCGGCGGCTACAGAGGCAGCGGCGGCGGTCACACTTAGTCCAGGAATCAATTTTTGATTCATGCTTCGTTTCGCTCGAAATAAAGGATGTCCCTGTGAAGTCTTTAGTAGACGGATCATCATATCATGACCAGGATGAACTATCCTGTCGTGACAAAGCCAATATGTGTCTAAATCCAAGAGATCTTCTCTCATAACTTTATTGGATTTAATAGTTCGAATAGTGACATAGAGTCCACTAGAGAGACACATAAACTTCTCTAAGATGCGCCTTTGTTCGCAATCGTTAGAGGTATTGCAAAGGAACTCACTTCCGTTCTCTATATGCATTTTCACATGAAATCCGTTGGCTATTCATAGGTACGATTTGCCCTAGGAGCGTAGAGAGTTTCTGTGACAATAATCAAGGTGCCATTTGGCAAAGGGAACTTGGGCTATTCCATGTTCTTGAGTTAATACCGATGGCCCAGCCATCGTAGTCACAAAGTCATATGCTCAGAATCAAAATGGAGTCATAATGAAAAGAACTCGAAATTTTATTCATAAGCCAACGGAGTTACATCATTGTCTCTTTGACCAAAGAAAATCTAATCCAAACTGCTAGCTAATGCAAAACAATGGTAGTCGTCTAACTTCTTTTGGTAATTCCAAAATAAATGTGACCACGTGAGTAGAGAGATGTCGGTGGAGCAAGGCTCGCTTAAGTACCACTAATCTCATAACCTTCCTAGACATCACACTTACTTTGGGCGAGCCTTCTTTGAAGAAAGACTAAACCATTGGCATTTACTACAAAAATATATGGCAATTGCCTATTACATCTCTTGGAAAAATAAAGACTTAAACAGAATTGGCAATCTATTGATCCCAGCCAGATTTGTAGTCTTCAACCCTTCACTCTAGATCATCTTCTTGATCTTCTTGTTCCACATAGTGAGCTTCTCTTGCTTCACAATATGCTTTGTAGGCGGTGACAATTTCTTCACGAGCTCTACACATGTGTGCCCAATGACCGGATACTCCGCATCGAGAACATGCATCTCTTTGCTTATACTCCATTGATTGAGGCGCTTTGAAAGCGTCATTTAGATGGCTCTTAGTGTTGGTGGCGCCACCAACATGGCCAGAGGCGTTGCCTCCCTCTCTCTTTCCACGTTGACCTCTTCGGTTCCGTGTTCGCCTATTTTGGCGGTTACCTTCCCAAGTAGAGCGATTATATGGACCATGTTTGGCGCAAAAACCAGTTGGCTTGCAAACTGTCTCTTTTGAGCGTGTGCGCAGGCGTGCCAGCACCGTGGGGTGCAGTCGTCGGGGTAGTCCCTTGACCTGACTTCTTCTTCAAGCGTTGTGGACGAGGAGAGCACCAACCTCGCCACAAGGTTCTTCTCTAGCCTTCCGGGAAATGACTTCTTGCCTTACGGATAAGGACTTTGGCTGTGGTCTCTTGCGTTCACCGAATCGATACTTAGTGTTGTAGACTAAGCAGAGCAATCACTGGGAAGTTGGGAGAAGCACGGGTTTGCTAAAGCGTGACTTTAGCTTCGCTGGGTTGCGAGGGCGTTACCCTTGCTTCGTTGGTAGTAACGGTGGCGGTTGCGCTCGCAGTCGGCTCGTGGAGAGACTAGGACTGAAAGTACGGTCGCCGGGTTGATTTGGTGATGCTAACAGTCGGCTCGTGGAGAGACTAGGACTGGCTCGCGGTCACCGGGTTTCAACGAGGTTGAAGGTTTGCTCCGGGGAGGCTTTGTAATCGCTGGGATTGACTGATTTGAGAGAGGTCCTCCTTTTGTCCTTGAAACCTGGTATATATATACCTAGGGTTTTGACTGCTCCTTGCCACAGAAGGATTGTTGGTTGAAGTTTCCTATTCAATCCTCGCTACCCGACTCCAAGAAGGTTTCGTTTTCCTCATGGATCACGGAACGAGTGAAGCTGTAACCCAAACCCGAGTAGGCTTATTTTTGGGCCGCAGGTATCGGCCCACTGTGCTAAATCCACTAAAGGATCTTGCCAAAATTACTTTTGGGCTCAAACATTGCCCCCCAGGCCCCGATATCAGGCCCACTAAGATGTAACTGATAGAAGGGGGCTAAAACGACATGTCCGGTGATCGAAACGATGTCATTAATGAAGGTTGCGTCTATTCGCTTGGCAAAACGTCCTTTCGTCCCATCGTTTCCCTCACAAAATCTTTTATTTAAATACCGCAGCCAACTAGAGACCTGTCACATCAGAACCCTTCCAGTCTCCTAAACCCAGAAACCTCTCGCTCCATACTCGCTTTGCAGAAACCCAGAAATGGCTCCCCCAAAGAAGGTGATCATTGATCAGGAAGAAGAGCTCACTGAGAACGTCGCTCGCACTTGGGGAGCCAACATCAGCGGCCGTTGCCATACCCATACCTCCGTCCAGAGGCCTCTGCTTCTCTTGCTTCCTAACCATCACGCCGGACTGGGTCCGGCACCGCGAGATTCCATTCCTGCTGACGCTCTCACTCTCTATAGCCTGCCCATTCGTCGACCTATTCAAGTCCTCCGGAGGACTTCTGCGGATTTCAGCAGTTGGGGTGCGCATAATCATCGAGCAAAAATAGGGCATTGGCCATCCAAAATTAGCGAAGATGAGCTTTCCTGGTATGGTGAAGTAAGAGCACGAGATTTGGCTCGCTGGAACGTGGCAGGTATCACCCACACTATTGATTTATGCTTTCGCCTTCCTCGCGGTGGGAATCGCTCACCACTCGCCGCCTTCCTTTGTTTTTGGCATACTGCTACCAATACTTTTGATTTTCGATTTGGTCAAATGAGCATAACCTTGTTGGATATCATTACCATTACTGGATTGCCCATCGATGGCGAGCCCTACCTGCATGGCCACTTCGATTCTGACATCTTCACATCAACCATGGATCAAACTGGTCGCGGTGCTCACAGCGGCTCTTACCCGCGGTGGTTGACTTTCTATCGCAAAGAGCGCAATGCGACTGGTGGCATTGCTTTTCTGGAATATTGGCTCTGTAAGTTCATATTTTGCACTTCCGCCTGTAAGCCCACTGGTGCTTGGACTCTTCTAGCGACAACCCTCTTCAATGGCCGCCGCGTGGGGTTAGGACAACCAGTGTTGGGTGCCCTCTACCGTACTCTATATCAAGCCACGATGCATCCTTTTGAGACTAGCATTTCTGGCCCTTTTTGGATCCTTGATTTCTGGATTCAAACTTATTTTTCATTCTTTCGCCGCGACGATATTCCACTACTACCACCAACTAATGCTCTTCTTGGTCACTGGTTTTGTCGCGATGCGAGGTACATATCTCCCCCCTATTCTGAGTGCTTCTCATATTTGTATCTCCTGCATGAAATGCCCTAATGCTATCTAATACTCAGTAGGAGATACCCCGCTCATCTTGAAAATGGGTTCCTTCCTGGGGCTCCTAATTATAGTGATCGTGCGCGCTTAGCTTTTAGCCGCGCGATCTCTTGCTCAGACATTAGGCTCGCTGCTGATGAACTCAGTTATGAGCTCTATGCTCCCAACCATTTTGCTCGCCAGTTTGGCCTTATTCAGCTGGTGCCATTTCCCCTCTATGATGCTTGGAATTTCAATACCTCTTGGCGCCGAATTGGTCCCTCAGATGGACCTCCACCGGAGCAAAGCATGCTTGTATTGGTCGATCTTCCTGATTGGGCTAATAATATCGTCCCCGTGGATGGGACAGCTGAAGATTATGATCAATGGTGGAAGGAAGTCTCTGTTAACTGCTGAAGGCAAAGGGATGACGAACTCTTTGCGGCCATCTTCGAAGAATTGAGATATCCTTACGATGCTGATACTGAAGCACTCGCTCGCTTCCATGAAGATGAAGAGAGACCTCCACCACCCGAACCGGCTCCGCGACCTGCGCGAGCCCCTCGCTTGGTTCAGCCTGGAATTGCTATTCGCGAGCAACCTCCAGAGGTAATTGCCTTAACATGTTTCTTTGTTTCCTTCATCACTTCCACCTCCAACTCTGTACCCTAACTCGAAGTCTATAGCAGGGACGCGCACCACCTTCAGTCAGTCGCGCAGTGGGTGTTTCTCCGGCCACTGGTCCAGCCGCTAAACAGAAAGCAACACTGACCAAGCCTGAAATAGAGGACACTTCTTCTGACGATGATAATCCCCAAACTGTAAGGATTTTCTCTTTAGAACGTTTATTTTAGCAGCCTTCTCGAAGTCTAATTTGACTTTGTTTAAATCTTGACAGATTGCCGCTGCTCTAGCACGCAAACGCAGTCGCGCTGAGCTCAGGACTGATCCATGGGCAGAAGATGAACCAGCCGCTGATTGACTGGTAACTCCCCTCTAAAGTAAGCATTGATGCCTTGTTTTATCATGTATGGTTTATAACGTTTTTCTGCTTCAGGTTCGTCGCAGGCTTTCAAGGCAAGTTGGTGAAGGATCCTCCGCTGCCGGCGAGGGTGTATCTGGTACAAACGCCCAAGAAACCAATGGTGATCCTCCCTCTGCGATCACTGCGGCAGGCCATGCAGTTGGTTTTAGTCCCAGAACAAGTTATAGTTGACGGCTCGCCTGAGGTTGGAGAAAGAATGTCTCTCCTTCCTACCTTCCGCGAGGAACCCATCCCCCTTCTGGCATTGATAGTGCCCGATTCGGATCCAACCTTTGATGAGACTGCCCTAGTGCCAACAGTAAATTTTTGCGAGCTACCTGTCCTTAATGTGGCTGGCCAGGAGCCTGCTCCCCATGCCCCCCAAGTCATTGAAGCTGGGGAACCTGAAGAACTTCCTGAACCAGTGCCTGAAGCTATACATGTCGCGGAGCCTCTTGAGGCCCCTGTCGCTGAGCAACCTACTCCATCCACTTTAGAACGATTAGCTCGCGTGCTCGAAGTGACCCCACCTGGGGTTGTCGATGATGCCAGAGAAGGTCTCCGCCGCTTCTTGGGTCCTGATATACTGATTCCTAGCGCGCTCGGGAGGGTCTTGGAGTACCTGAGGGTGCTTCTTCGCGAGGGCGCTGTCACTGAAGATCAATTTCAAGAGATTGACCAACTGCTGTAGGACCTCCCGCAAGGGCTTAATGAGAGGGCTGTCGCGAACGCGCAGGCTAGGCAGACTGAAGCACACTACCAAGCCCTTACTCATCAAACTGACAATGCCCGTGGTTTCTTGGGTGATCAGGCTGATCTCATCAGGGATCTGACACTTGAGAGGAACCACCTGTGGTCCCAGATTCAGGCTCTTCAGGCCCGTTTGACTGATGTCACTGCTAGGCTTGCCCACGCAGAGCCTCAATTAGAACAACCCCTTGCTGCCTTCGAGACGCTGTCCCAAGAATTGGCCCAAGCCCGTGTGGCAGCCCAACAAGCCGCTCAGGCAGCTGCTGATGCTAACTTTCAACTTGACGAGCTCTTTCTCCGCTTGACCCGCGCAGGCCGAAGACTTTTGGGCCTCTAGTATTCCATTACCAGGCCCATGTTTGTATGAACAATATTATTATTAATATTAAAATATTTAGCCCACCTTGCTTGGCCCAAATATATGTTCAAATTTTCTGACAGTTTAGCGTTTAATTCACCTTTATTACTGTTGAAACCGTTTGAAAAGATGATCTCGAAACAAAGCAGTTATCTCCTTGAAAATTGCCCCGCTTTCCACGCGCTTTCAATCATCTTCATTTCCGAGATCTTTGCATTCAATTCCCTCGATACTCTTATTGATGGCGTTGAAAATACTTCAACTACCCATCGCAGAGTTGAGACCACTGAGACTGGTCCTATAAATACCTGTGCTTGTGAGAAGAAAAAACTCAAGCAAATATGGCTTTCCCAGTAATAGTTTCAAAAACCCTACTTCTCTTCCTTCTGTTTCTGAAATCTTCTCCTCACGATCTCAGCCTCAAACCCAAATCCTTAGGTCTTATGGCTTAATCTCAATACCTGGGTAGGTTTTATGGCCTAATCTCAGGTCCATCCGCATGTCTTTGGTCTCTGGAAATCTGGATGGGAATCTCCGGTTTCAGTTAGGCTGAAGAACACGCGGCGCTCCTAACGCGACAGAACCAGATTCTGAGTGATCCCTCTCCTCAGATTTCTCGCGTGGAGCAGGCGGGAGAAGGGCGGAAGGCCACTCGAGGCCGACTGTTCTTTTTTTGCAGCCTACCTCCGGGGGCAGACTGTCAGACTTCTGCCTTTCCCTTGGAGGTAGATGTGGTTGTGAGTCGCGCTCTCCCTGCAGACCATCTCCATCCCGGAGGATAATCCACTAGAAGGGTTGGGATGGATTATTTCCTTCCCTCCATCTCCAGTACAAATGAGAGCAGCTGCGACTCAGATCAGATAAGGCATGTGGGTGAAGAGAGGGAGAGTACACATGATCATAGTACCGCCCCCTTGTCGCCGCAAGATCCAAGACTTCTAAGCAAATCAGCAACTCTTATTATTTTTAAGCTACTTTTGGCCCTGTAAACCGCAAATGTAATTGTTTCGATTTGTACTGCTTCTGGCCGCAAAGCCCCTTTATGAATGAAAGATTTTGAGTAATTTTGTGAAAGAAACTGTTATAAAATAAGGCCTCATGCATAGGCCATTACGTATATTCTTAACACATATTGTCAAGGAATTCGAAATAAATTTGAAATAAAATCGCACAAAATAAAGCCTCTGCAAAGGCCTGGATGTATAGAATGTTGCCCCCCTAGTGTTCGTAGGTGAAGTGAAGACAAAAAACGAAGGCCACAGGAAAGGCCTGAGGAGGAAGGGATCCCGGAGCTGACGAAGACTATGGTTGCCCCCCTGTCTGAGAAGGAGAATCCGGGGGATCTTCGAATTCCCAAACACTAGGGTAATACTTCTTCAGGAATCGTCCGTTGATGGGGTTGCGATGGATGTCACCGTCCAGATCTTTGAGGTGAAAGGCCCCGCGCTCCAGAATGCGGTGAATAACAAAGGGTCCTTCCCATCGCGGGGTCCATTTACCGCGACCGGTCAATTTCTCACCAAAGGGCAGAACAACCTTCCAAACAAGGTCACCCTCTTTGTAACTACGGCCACGCGTCCTCTTATCATAGGCGCGGGCGACACGCTGTTTTTCCATTACCAAATTATCCAAAGCTGCTAGGCGCTGCTCGCTGAGGTCCTCGTGCTCTTGCCACATCGCTTGGACATAGTCCTCGCCGATCAAGTGATGCTGATCTTGGACTCGCAAGGATTTAACGTTGAGTTCCAAGGGTAAAACCGCGTCATGACCAAACATGAGTGCGTAGGGTGTGGTAGCAGTGGGATTCCTCTTGGAGGTGCGATAAGCCCATAGTGTTTCATACAACGTGTTGTGCCACTGGCGAGGGTTTTCAACAAGCATCTTCTTGAGAAGGGTGATAATAATCTTGTTACTGGCCTCCGCCTGACCGTTGGACTGAGCATAATACAGAGTGCTGTGGATGAACTGGATGCCTAATTCGTTGACAAGTTTCTCTACCTCACCACCCATGAACGCTGCCCCCCTGTCGGAAACGAGCACTTCAGGGATACCAAACCTGCAGATGATGTGCTGAAAAATGAATTGGCGAATGGTAGAGCTAGAAGCCTCTTTCAAAGGTTTAGCTTCGACCCATTTCGTGAAAAAATCCGTGGCCACAATAATGAACTTGTGTTGGAGGGAGGAATGGGGGTGAATCATCCCAATCAAGTCCAATGCCCAACCACGTGCAGGCCAAGGCTTAATAATAGGCTGCATGGGAATGTTGGGGATGTGCTGTACTGGACCGTGTGCCTGGCAGTCTTGGCATCCCTTTGCGAACGTGATGCAGTCCTCTTGTCAGGGAGTGTTGGCAAGGACTTGGGTTTCTGAATTCATTCTTCGCGGTTCTTGTTTCACAGGCCTCTTGTCAGGGAGTGTTGGCAGCTGATGGCAAACCAAGTTCGGTGACAGGCCGGGCATATCTTCATATTTCTCTGCAAAGCAGTCTTTGAATTCCAGTAACAGCTCAATAAGCCTCTGTCTGTCGCTAGGCTCTAAGTAAGCACTGATAGCCACTTCCATAGGCTCATCAGTTGTTCCAAGATTGACCTTTTCGGTAGGATCTCTGACTTTAGGGGGTGAATCGTCCAGCGCTGCCGGAGCTAGTTGAATCTCTACCTCCTCTTCTTGTTCCTGATCAGAGAGCTCTTCATTGACTGTTTCTAAGGTTGCGATCCGATCATAGGCCTCTTTTTCCACTAAGTACGAAGATAGCCGTTCATACAGCGAGTGGAGGGCCTCTATCCCTTCCTCTAGAAGGTCGTAATCTATTAATCGTTTAAGGGTTTGGGCACAGCGTGGCCAAGCCTGTCCAAGCCTTCCTTTACGAGCGTGAGCCCCCACTGTGCCAAATCAGAGGCCGTCACCCCTGTGGGGCGGCCCTTGTTATCGATGCCACTGACTTGCAATGGAGTAATAGGCTCCAAGTAGTACCTGGCATCTACATAATTCGCGGAAACTGGAAATGGACGAGGGTCCGCTTTGATCACCTCAGCCTTATTTGTCTCCCTGTTCCACATAATGAGTTCCTGATGGAGAGTTGAGGGAACACAATAACTCCGGTGGATCCAGTCCCTGCCCAGAATAGCGTTATAGGCTGCATAACAATCTGTCACAAAGAAAGCATAAACCCCCTCTGCAGGGCCAACCTTGATGCGCAAGAAAAGTAATCCCAGGGTCTTTGTCACAGTCCCTGCGAAGTTCTTGAGTGTAAGGGATGTAGACTGGATCTTTTCTTTCTTTATCCCGAGCAAGTGCATGGTCCTGGTAGTGATGACGTTCACAGCAGCTCCGGTATCGACCATGATCTTGCTAACTTTGGTACCATCAATCTCTGCTGTGATGTACAAAGGCCGCATGTGTTGGACCATAGCGGGTGTTGGTCTGGTGAAGCTCATGAAGAATTCTTTGCTGTTAGCATCTTCTGTTTCAAGAAAGACAGCCTCCTCCACAGGTGCTGTGATTGCTGATGTAATCTGCAAGGGTTGTGCACTATTTCCCTCAGCTTCTACACAATCCTGCGCGGCGACTGGTAGTGCATACCTCGCGGGGAGTACATAAACCATGTTGCAGGACGTATCGGTCATAACTGTTTCATCCATGTCCTCTTGCAGGCTCAGCTTGGGTTCGTTGACAAGGGTGTCAGTGTTGAACTGCTTAGCCAGCCGGTCTACTAATGACTCCTCCGTAAGGCCCTTCACTTCACATTGCTCATGCTCCGGTACCCCGGTAGCCCGCTTAGGCGAGCTGGATTTTGATTCCCTTGCTACGTTCACCTAAAAAGGGGCGACTACTACACTCTGGACGTTTTTAGGTTTACATTGTAAGGTATGGGTAATCCTGTCCTTGCCCCCCAGTCTCTAAAAAACTGAGGATTTGGCCTCTGAGTGGTCACGAAATAACTTGCACCTGACATGTGGTCGCCTAGTCGGCGAACCCTCCTTTCGAGCTGGCGGAGGTTTCCTTTCGTCGGTGATCCTGCAAAAAACACTAGACTTAGATGTCCCTGTTGCTGAGCTCGCTTGCTTTTGGAAGCTACGGGGAGTCATTAACGGCTTAGCAGCTAGTATCTCCATCTCTTTCTGATACTGCTCAGGTGATTTGACCAACTGCGAAGGTTTTATCAGGCCCTGGTCCAGGGCCTCTAGCGCGCGTTTGGCTTCTCCAAACCTGCGCTGCAGTTTCCTCTTCTTGGAAGAACTTATTTCCACTGCCTTCCCTTTTTCCCTTGTGTACCACTTGCCCTCCTTGATAGTGGCGGTTGAAGCGGGAGGGATGTAGGGCTGGGTCATAGCCTTCTCCTCTGATTTTTGATCCGCCGCGGCCGCTTTCAGCTTCTTGAACAAGTTAGAGTCCTTTGGGGATGATGGCGACTCCATTTTCGCTTTTTCTCTTGGGCTGGAAGGTTGATAGTTTTGCCATGGCGAGGCCCACTTGATGGGCGGGAAAGAACCAAAACGAAATGTCTGCTCGGCTTCTTCGTGTGACACTTGGATGCCACATTCTTCTTTGCATCGCGAGCAAAGGACCACAGATGAGGCTTGACTTACTGGCTCAGCCTTCTTCTTTGCAGGGGGCTCATCCTTGTCAGATTGGTCTCCTTGCCCCTTTGCATTCAAATCCAGGGTTGGTTTCCTCCGGTTCTGCTTAGTCTAGTTCACGTCGACCATGTTGATCCCAGTATCAGGAAAAGGGTCCAGGTCTACGAGCGCTGCCGCTGTTCCTGGAGCCTCTACCTGCAAACTGCCATTATTAAGCCATACCTGAATTTGGTCTTTGAGTTTCACACAGTCTGCTGTATTATGATTCCACAGGTTGTGAAATTTGCAGTACTTCTTCCCTTTCAGCTGATCTGGTCGAGGAAAAGGTCCAAAGTCGGTCTTCACCATCTTCGCGGTGATCATCTCATCTAGAATTTCATGTGCCTTATTGGCATCATATGTATATACCGCGAATTCCGGTTTGGTGAAGGCCATCGATTTGAGCTTGACAGGTTCCTTGGATATTTTCAATTGTTTCAAGGCTGGATTCTTTCTCCCTGTCAGTTCATAAGCAGCGATGTCATTATCCTCCTCCTCTTCATCGTCCTGAATCAACTCTTCACTGTGATGATGGTAGTAGGGATCATAAGTAGCCGGTTGGTAGCTCAGGGCCGCTACGGTGCGATGTTTTCCTGGTACATATGTCCCCTTGGACGCATTCTTCCTTGCATCAGTTTCTCTGAGGAGATGCTCGAAGCTGCCCACTTCTGTGATAAGTTCTCCCATTGACTGGATCATGCTGCCATGCTGCTTCTTTCGCTGGCGAGGTTCTAAACCCTTGATCGCCAGCTTGATCAATTCTTTCTCAGGCAGGATTACATTCAGTTTGGCCTTCTGAATCTGGAAGCGCTAAAGGTATGCAACAGCGGACTCAGTAGGCTGCTGAGCCATCTGAGTGAGAGAAGCCAAATCAACCTCAGGTTCAATGGCTCCAAAAGTTTCTCGAAAGAGCTTTTCCATTGCGGGCCAATCTGCCACTGTTCCTGGTCGGAGTTTGGAAAACCACCTGAAGGCCGCTCCCGAAAGAGAAGTGCCAAAGATCCTACACTTGAGGATGTCATCATTCTGGTACTGGCCGCATTGCACTCTGAACCTGGCCAGATGAGTGACTGCATTCTCGGTGTCTTCCCCTGAAAAAGTAGAAAATATGATATTTTTATATCCCCTGGGAAATGGCGCGAGCATTATATGTGGCGGGAAAGGTCCCTCATAGACCCCATCCATTTGGGCTCTAGGGTTAGCTAGCCTGATCATTTCCTCTACCTCTTCTCGTCTAACATATTCTGGGCCTGGAGGAGGAGAAGGTATTGCCATAGTGTGGCGAGCAGCCTGTAAAGGTATTGTTGTTTGGTTTACAGTTGCTGCCCCTTCTCCTATATGGACAACGCGGGTTGTAGCTGGCTGTTGAAGAGTCACTGCTGGCGTAGGCATCTCTTTCGCCAAAGCTGTTATCTTGACCGGGTTACCAGCTTGGTCAATCCCGTAATAGCTTCCTGGCAATTCTTGGTATATGTTTTCTGCTCCGTCGCTGTCGTATTGAACGAACACGGTGGAGTCGGACGAAGCTTCGCCACCTTTTGATGTCTGATGCTTCTGTCTGGCAGTCTGTCCGCCTGACGAAGCAGCCTTTTCTTTGCTACCGCCAATAAGTGTTTGTTCTTTATTTTTCAGTGGCGTAGCAGCTGTTGTGGAAGGTGTAGCGGTGTTGCTGCTAACCTTCTCTCGCTGATTCAGCGGCACGTACTTGCCTGAACCAGACGGTTGACCAAGGGAACCAAGGATAACGATAGGATCTCCTAACGTTTTATTCAACACTTCTCTAGCCTGGTTCAACTCGGCTCTTTGCATGGCCACTTCGGTTGCGAGATTCTCTCCATCTTTACGAAGATCTGCCATATCAGACGCTGTCTGCTTCGTATGGTTCGCAATAATCTCTATTAGTCCTTTCTGGCGCTGATTCTGGCCCTCTGCAATACTTGTAGCATGAGCCCTTAGTGCACTCTCTGTTTGTGAGATTTGTTGCTTAGTCTCCTCTGCCTGTCGGGAAAGACGCTGGTTTATTTCGCGTATGATCTGGTCTGTCTTTGCGTTTTCCCTTTCCAAATCAGCGGCTATCTTCCTGCTATGATTTTCAATGTTCTCCAGGATGATCGCGAGCGCGACCTCGGAGGTCGCTCCCTCTGGAATAGGCTGCTCAATGAAAGCCTCTATTCCTTCACTCCCCACTGTATTGGAAACAGTGGTACTGACAGGCTCACTGGCCTGATTATCAGTGACAGTTTGACCCTCAGTAGCGGTCTGGTGATTCTCCCCTTGTTCAGTTGACATATCGGAGGATTTGGAATGGAGAGAAAATCTTTGAATAACTTGTTCTTCAGAAAGACCACGACACTCCGCACGAGAATGCGGTTTGTAACTGGAGGTCTTATGCTTTGAGCAGTTAGCGTAGCCCTTCTGGTAAGGGTTTTCGCTTAACTTCCCAATGGCTAACGTTCACGAAGAGACACTAGTTTGTCCCACTGGGCGTGCCAAAATGTTTGGCGCAAAAACCAGTTGGCTTGCAAACTGTCTCTTTTGAGTGTGTGCGCAGGCGTGCCAGCACCGTGGGGTGCAGTCGTCGGGGTAGTCCCTTGACCTGACTTCTTCTTCAAGCGTTGTGGACGAGGAGAGCACCAACCTCGCCACAAGGTTCTTCTCTAGCCTTCCGGGAAAGGACTTCTTGCCTTACGGATAAGGACTTTGGCTGTGGTCTCTTGCGTTCACCGAATCGATACTTAGTGTTGTAGACTAAGCAGAGCAATCACTGGGAAGTTGGGAGAAGCACGGGTTTGCTAAAGCGTGACTTTAGCTTCGCTGGGTTGCGAGGGCGTTACCTTTGCTTCGTTGGTAGTAACGGTGGCGGTTGCGCTCGCAGTCGGCTCGTGGAGAGACTAGGACTGAAAGTACGGTCGCCGGGTTGATCTGGTGATGCTAACAGTCGGCTCGTGGAGAGACTAGGACTGGCTCGCGGTCACCGGGTTTCAACGAGGTTGAAGGTTTGCTCCGGGGAGGCTTTGTAATCGCTGAGATTGACTGATTTGAGAGAGGTCCTCCTTTTGTCCTTGAAACCTGGTATATATATACCTAGGGTTTTGACTGCTCCTTGCCACAGAAGGATTGTTGGTTGAAGTTTCCTATTCAATCCTCGCTACCCGACTCCAAGAAGGTTTCGTTTTCCTCATGGATCACGGAACGAGTGAAGCTGTAACCCAAACCCGAGTAGGCTTATTTTTGGGCAGCAGGTATCGGCCCACTGTGCTAAATCCACTAAAGGATCTTGCCAAAATTACTTTTGGGCTCAAACAGACCAGAACGTCCCGAAGTATCCCTAATATTAGGGTTTCGCTCTTAGCGCCCTCTCTTAGGGGCGCTACTATAATTGGATTCCGGAATATGCTCTGTTTCCACGGATCTCGAATTATAGTTCTTCACAAGGATGTTGTCATGCTTTTCAGCGACATTCATAGCTCCAATGAGCTCATGAAACCTTGTGATCCGTCCTACAGTAACATCGACTCGATAGTTCTTAGCAACCACCAATGCAGAGACGGGAAAGGTAGAGAGAGTCTTCTCAATCAACATCGCATCTGTGATCTCTTTACCACAGAACCATTAAGGATTTAATGCGAAGTGCTTCCGAGTTGTAGTCAAGAACTGACTTGAAATCACAGAAGTGGAGGCTATGCCATCTCACTTCTAGGTCAGGAAGCAGGGAGTCACGGACGTTGCCAAATCTTTCTTCGAGTGAGACCCACAGCCTTCTAGGGTCTTCTTCATTCATACACTCGTACTGGAGCGAATCATCCATATGACGAGTATTAGGATGATGGCTTTCGCCTTATTTGCCTCTAAGGCTGCTCTATTTGCTTCCAAAGCTTGAGCTTGCTCAACAGTTAGCACGTCCTGGCTAGGCTCGAGAATCATATCCAGGATTCCATCGGCCTTGAGATGCTGGCGGACATCACGAACCCACCTGTGATATCCAGAGCCAGTTGTTCCCAATTGAGCAAAGTCCAGTTTGTTCAAGTTACTCATCCTGAAAGAGAACAAGGAAAAAGGGTTAGTTTCGGAGTGGAAAAAGCTACCACGAAAACAATAGAAATTTCTGAGCGTAGTCGCTTCCAAGAAATTATGAATTTCCGAGCGTAATCGCTTCCAAGAAATTAGGATTTCTAAGCGTAGTCGCTTCCAAGAAATCCAATTCTAAGAGGTATTGGATTATATCGAAACAATGATGTGTGTGGTCGATCGTTTTCTTCTCAACAAACTCTAAGTTTGGAGGAATCTACAAGCTCCAAGCTTGGAGTGAGCACGAACCCCCACAATTCGGCTTTTTGGTCTCCCCTATGAAGAAGAAAGAGGGGTAGAAGAAGGGAGGTTGCAAGTCCTCGAGAAAAAGAAGAGAAATTGAATAAAAACTAAAAAACAGGAACTTTTAGTAAAAAATACCTCGAAATAGGTCGCCGGAAAACTTGCCGGAACAGTGGTCGGAAATCTGGCCGGAAGTTGACCGGCAAATGGCCGGAAAAGTCGCCGGCGGTGGTTGACCGAGTTGTTGATGTGGCAAATTAGCTGACGTGGCAGTGGGTCCCTGTGATAAAGTGGCGTGGTCCCTTGTTCTGATGTGGCGTGGGTCCTCGTGCTGACGTGGCGTGGGTCCCTTGTGCTGACGTGGTGCGGGTCCGTGATGACGTGGTTGTGGGCCTGCATAAGTGGGCTTGGCTTTGACTTCTTCTGGGCTGGGCTGCTTCTTTCCTCTCTCTTTCTTCTTCTTTTCTTTTTCTTTTCTTTTCTGCTTCTGCCAGTTCTAGGGTGCAGTTTCTTAGGTGACCGGTTCACGTGTTTTTAGACCGGTTCCGGGAAAAAGTTTTCCGGTTCCCTGATTCTGGAATAGGGACGCTACTTCTGGAAAAATATGGTAGCAAGTGGAGGTCTTGAAGGTGGTGAACCGGTGGAATATTTGCTGAGGGCAGTTTAGAGCTTCCGGTGGCCGGTTCGGTAGGTTTCCATCCGGTTCTTGAGGTGGCGCCGCCGGTGTCACGCCCCGAATTTTGAATAAAAAAAATTCAAATCCGAAATGCGAGAACAAACACAAGAAAACACATATAGAAAACTTTTCATTTAAACTAAGCAACAAACAAACTGAACTCACAATGTCAATACCGACTCGTTCTTTAGAGTCACATATTACACTACAGATAGTTTACAAATCAAACTGAATGACAATTCAATAAGTAAACACAACCACCACAACTCACTACCCAGCGGAAGACTTAAAACTAAGAGCACCCTTCCACGTCCACACCATCGAACGTACACCTCAGCTTTGATAATGATCACTCGATAATCAAACCTGCACAAAAACCCCTACACCATAGAATAGTGCACCGGGAATGAACAAAACAAACTCGGTAAGCTTTTCAGCCCGTATGAGTAAACTCAAATAAAGTGACTCACGTCACTCATGCTTATAATTTCTCAGCTCGTGAGATAATTAAAGCAACAATATTTAATTCCACAAAATACATGCTCAACAATTTCAACCCAACTAAAAACCCACATGCTCTGTCTCGCAATTCATTTTATGTCCCCACAATCTATTAGATCACTATTCCTTTACCTCAACGGCACAATCAGGAATCATACTCATTTCCCTCAACATAACGCGGTTGCCAAAATCATGCCACCCCAACTCATTTATCAATCACTACAGATCACAACCCACAACTGTACCCACAATAAGAATTTAGCAAAATCAATAATCCCTGCATAGAAACTTAGTTCAGGAGATCACATGAAAACAAACAAAAGAAATCATATAAATCCCTGCATATAGTTTAGTTCAGGAATTTACATTAAAACAAACAATACATAAAGAAGTAATCCCTGCATATAACTTAGTTCAGGAGATTACAATAAAGCAAACAATACAAAATGCAGTAATCCCTGCATATAACTTAGTTCAGGAGATTACATAAAACTCAACAATAAAAAGGGCAGTAATCCCTGCATATAACTTAGTTCAGGAGATTACATTTAAAATCAAACAATTAGAATGACACAAAAAATAGATAAAGAAGTCAAACAACTCACACCAGAGTAGATGATCACCCATCAACTCCAAATAAACAAATCCCACAATAACTCGTTTTCAAAACTCGACATCCTTACCTCTTAAGGGTAACATACATCACTAAGTGACAAAATCATATTAAATTCAACTCCCCATTTTAATATGAAATTCAAGTCCCTCCTTGGACAATTTAAAAGAAGAATACACCCCAAATTCTCTTTTAAAAACACGTACTCATGAGTTGCAAGTAACCTGCTTGTTACCCATCATGACATACAATGGCGGACAGACTAGAGCTCTAACTGAGTCGTAACCATACCCCGGCCAAGGGCATGATTCCGATAACCACCCTCGGTCACTACTGTGACCCTCGATCCGTAGACCAAGACATTTAAAAAGTCACCCAAGACTCAAAATGTTACACCACCTCAACACTTTCCAAAACAATATAATTGACTACAACAAATATTGTTTTCAAAGCTCAACTCCCATTTCAAAACAATATAGAAATCAATTTCGAAATATTGTTTTCACACCACAAACCACCAACACAATTTAACAAGTAAAACTCTAAATTACGAAACGTCAATAATATAATTATTTCCATTTAAAAGAACCAAAACTCATTCATTTCCTTGGAAAATTAAATCACAACAATAGCCACATCGAATTCACAAAACATGCTAATTCCACCTCATTACACAACTGCACCAATATATATATTCCACGTCAATATATATATACGTAATCATTCACGCAGGAATGACCACTAATACCAACTATAGTTTTACAAATTATACTTCTCGAAAATCATTTTATATCAAAACATTGTTTTAACTTACCCATGAACCGTTGTCGATCAAGTTCATATATTTTAAAACAAATAATTTATTTTGATAAATATGATTTTGCATGCTAACAATTAAATCTACTAAATTAAATATAACTAATTATCAACCGAAACACCGTGAGATTTACTCACCTCCAAATCCAGCTGCATCTTCAATACAGCCCAAAATCACAATCACAACCGTTCGCCCAACCAAAACCGTCAATCACCTAAATAAATACGACCTTAACTTAGCAACCGATTCATAAAACACACTTAAACGACGATCCCACGGTCAGATCCTCATCCGTGACCACACAAAGTCATCGGAACAGCTCTACGATCAACAAATCAAAACTACAAGTCGATCGGATGGCCAAATCCTCACGGATCGAAAACCGAAACGAATCGAAAACCCTAAAACTTAGAAAATTCATGACATGCTCATACGATTTCCAAAAATTACAAACTATATATCGAAATGCTCGTATCGACGAGTAGATCGCACTGAGGAGCAGAAACTGCCCCAGAGGTGGCCGGAAGCCGCTGGAAACCACCACCACAGTGGCGGCACCGCCACCAAACCAAAGGCAAAATTTGACAAAACTTCCAACATGAAAGTTTTTCATCACAACTCCAATTGAAAAATTCATAACTAGCACAAAGTCAGAATCAAAGCCATTTGGCTGGAATTTACCTCGCAAGTTCAGAAATTCGAAGAACCCTAGATTCCCAATCTTCAAAATTCGACCTCCACACTTTGAATCGTTGCAAGCTGCTTGGAGGGAAGCATCAACGTCCAATGGGCTAGAAAAGCCCTCAAAGAACTCGAGCTATAGTGGCCGGAGCTGGGAGAACCAAGGCCGGGGATTTGAGGCGATCTGCAGCTCCACCGTGCAACTTCTCGGCCTTGTAGCGTCGTCTACGGTGCTTCCCACGACAAATCACCACCACAAACGTGTAGAGGGGACTGAGGAGAGCAGGATTCCCTTTGGAATCGAAGCAAAAGGTGGCCGGAGGAGGAAGAAAACGGCCGGCGAAGGTGAGAGGCCGATCGGCTCGGGGAGAGAGAAAACTTTCCGAAAATGGAAAGTTGGGATTTTCCTGATATTTTCGGATTTTTTTCCTATTTAACCAAAATGGAAACTTTTTCCAAATGTCATAACTTCTTCATACGAACTCCGATTTCCGCGTTCCGCATGTCCACGAACTCGTATCGACGCGCTCTACGATTTCGTGAAGGAAGTTTCCACATAATCCTAACGTATAAAAAGTCAAACTTCGTAACCCCCCTAAAACGTGCACTTCGAATAATTATTCGTCCGAAAATAATTCCACTTGACCTTCGAACCACGAAATCGTACAAACGAACACCTTATTAATCCCAGGAAACAATTAGGAATTAATAACAAATTTCCGAGGTCTTACAGCCGGTTCTGGGCTCCTGGGGTCTGGGGCTTCAAGTTGGGCGGCGGAGGTTTCTGGGATTTGAAGGCTACGAATTTAGGGTTTCAGGGTTAGGGCTTCGTGCTGATAACGTGTTTTAGGGAAACGGTAATTGAGAGGAATTTGCTGTGTGTTCTCATTGATAATAGGGGCCTCTTTATATAGAGGATTACAATACATAGAATCTGAATCATACAAGGAAAGATAATCATACAATGAATGGATATCTCTAAGATATTATCCGAGATTATCTTTAAATAAAACCCTATTACCACTAGGTCAAGTAACCTAGAGTTTGGCCCAGACACAATTTGGATTTACTTAAACAAAACAGAGTTTTTTTAAGAAATAAAATTTACCGGATGGGTAATTGGGTAAATATCAGGTTTATATGGAACAATCTTGAATTCACTCCCTGGATGAACCTGCTTGTTCACCCCTCTCAACCTACCAATCAGAAATAGTCACATATATTTTGAGTAAAAAAATAAAACTCTAACTTAACTCTTTATAAAATAAATAATAAAAAATAAAAACAGAGTTCCAACTCAATTAGCTAGGGAACGGACGTAGTTAACGCCGTTCCCAAATTCATAATGTGATTTTGGCGAGGACGAAGAATAGAGAAATTAGTATATAAGTATAAAGATGGTAACCATAGTTGCAGCTTTAGTCAGTATGGATTGACTGAGACGTCGCTAGGTTTCAAGACTTTCTCTGTTCTTCGTCCTCACCAAAAGTCACAGTATGGATTTGGGAACGGCGTTAACTAACGTTCGTTCCCTAATTGAGTTAGAACTCTGATTTTATTTTTTATTATTTCTTTTATAAAGAGTTAAGTTAGAGTTTTATTTTTTTTACTCAAAATATATGTGGCTATTTCTGATTGGTAGGTTGGGAGAGGGGTGAACAAGCAGGTTCACCCAGGGGGAGAATCCAGGAATTGTTCATTTATATGGGTGAAAATCATTTGCTCGTCCTTCCTTCTTCTCAATAATTCTTTCTGCTACCTCTTGCACTCTCTGAAACCAAAACCAGCATTTCCTCCTCCTCCTCCTCTTCTTCTTCTTCTTCTTCTTCTTCCTCTCTCTCTCTCTCTCCCCCTCTCATTATCTCAGGGTCGATCAAGATTCTTGATCATCGTCCTCTTCTTCTTCCTAGCAAAATCTTTACGTGCCTTCTTCTTCTGTTCCCTCTCTCTCTCATTATCTCTCAAGAATAAAGATTCTTGAATCTTGATCACCGATAGCAAAGTGTTTATACGTTCTTTCTTCCCAAGCTCTCTCGTCTCTTCCTCACTCTCTAAGAAAAAAGATCCTTGGATCACTGATCGTCGTCTTCTTTGGGCGTAGCAAACTGTTTACGTGGAATGGAGCCAAGTCAGCCACCTACCAGGTAACGATATGTTCTTCTTTCTCGTGCGCTTTATGATCAAGAAAAGAGTAAGAGCTATACAATGTTGCATTTTCTGTGATTACGTTTCCTGAGATTGGTTTATTATATCAACAGGCGACTGAGACGATGTCGTAGTCATTGGACAAGGACAAGGACATGGGTACAGGATCATCAAGATGGCCCAGCGGTACATTTTCAGCACTGTTTTGTTTTATTATGTTAATTAATTTCCCTATATTATTAAACCACTTTTGATCAAGTTTCTTAACCTGTATGTACCACCATTTCTCATGTCTCAGCATGAACACGATGCAATCGTCCACATGCCACGTGTCCGCCACGGCATAGCATATTTTCCGACGTACACTGAAAGGGTTCAAGGCCTACGCCAATACACGAGGAAGCAAAGGATTATGATGAAGACGAAATCGAACTGCCACAATTTCAAGGTAATCCAATACATGGGCCATCTTGATCATTTTTAATGCTAAAAAGAATATGGTACCAACGGAATCGATTGCTAAGGCCCATTTCTTATTGTTATTGATTCAATTAACCGATCAACTTAACTTGTTTTGTTATCGAACATTTATTTATTTTTGATTTCAGTCATTTTCGCAAAAAAATT
Organism: Rosa rugosa; assembly: GCF_958449725.1. NCBI lineage: Eukaryota > Viridiplantae > Streptophyta > Magnoliopsida > Rosales > Rosaceae > Rosa > Rosa rugosa. The sequence continues at coordinate 7,245,355 of NC_084825.1, forward strand.
TGGACATATTTTATTATGAGAATAAATCCTACTACTTCTGGTCCTGGGGTTTCCACACTTGAAAAAAAAAAAAAAACCTGGGGCGTGCTCGGTGTCATTATGTTAATAAAAAATGGCTCGGTGGTATGTTAACGAATTGGTATACTACAGAAACGAGACTTCATAAGTTCAGGGACTTGAGAACGAAACAAAAGGACATAACCGTCTCACCAAAATGATCTAGTAATACTAATAAAAGGCTACACCATGCTTCTAACATTTTCATTACTATCAATTCGATATGTGTTTAAAAAAGGAGCCTTTTCGTTGTTTTTGATCATTAATAAATCGAATAAACGAAAGTTTGTTTTCATAATTTTAGGTCCTTCTTTACCCCACAAAGACTAGAATTTGAGCAGAAACTAAATCTATTTGATAGAAAAACATGCGCAAAGCAAATGGATTATTTATTGAACTTAATCAATGAATTTGCTATAAAATCAAGTTTCAATTTTAAAAGACCTTTTTAGTTCCTCCAAACGAAGGAGTTCCTCTAAGTCTATGAATTTTTTTAGAATACTCTTTTCTTGAATATCATTCAAAAAAATTTCGGATTGCCTAATATTCCACCAATTAGTAATCCAAGATTCCAGAAGCAAGATACTGTAATGTAACCGGGGAATCCGTCGTTTCAGCTACCACAATAGTGTATTCAATTGCCCCCCAATGTAGCCGGGGAATCCGCCGTTTCAGCTACCACAATAGTGTATAAACTAGCTATTAGCATGAACTCTAGGGGAAAGATTTATTGGATCATATATGATGCTATTATAATTCTTCAATCAACAGCAGCTTTAATAGTTTCTATTAGTCAACAAAAACAGATAATTCTAGAAATGACTGCATGTTTGAATCATATAAATACCATGGAGACTGGTATCACATTTTCGATGTAAAATTCTGGTTAACTTACAACAGGTAATTGGGTTTCTTTCAATTCTTGAGTGTACTACTATATGAAAAATAATTTCATCTTTTCATATTCTCTTTTTCATTCCCTTAGTCCAGGTGTACTTAAAGTCATAGACTACCTGTCCAATTGAGCTAATCAATCATTTGGTGGCGACTGAGATGTGTAAAAATGGGTTAGTTATTGTGCTAATTCAGTAGTACTGATCCAAACAATTGGTCAACTATTCAAACGCAGGGAGGCATGTCACCCCTGTCTTCCGCCGTCCACCACCCGAAGTCAGAGCCTAGTCCCCCCGAATCCCTCACTTTCGAATAGTTCGTAAAAGGCCAGTACCCACCTCAGCAGCCAACTTTAAACTAAGTTGACTGTGGTAAATATCTTGTCCTAGTTTCATTGTATTGCCCTTTCCTGATTTATCTCACTAGCTCTAACATTTATCTCGATGCCTAATACATGTTGGTTCTGATTTATGTATGCCTCTGACAATGACAATGAAGAAGACCAGACAGCTGCCAGGTACTAGAAGATGCCTTTGATAATGATCGAGATCGGGCAGTTGTTGCTAGCAATCATGCAGTACTAAAGGCACTGCAGGCCTATGACTGAGGCGTTCATCACTTTGGTTTCCTCCAATATTTTGATGGTAACAAAAATTTATTCGAAACTCCGAGATATTTTGTTCTATTAAAAATGGTCTTCCATTGGAAACTACATCTCTCACGTTATCTTGATCTATTATATAAAAGTATAAAACTAACACTAAAAAAAAAAAAAAGTGTGATGATGATCATGCAAAACTCATAACTCATAAGTATAAAACTAACACTCATAAAAAACAAAAAAGTGTGATGATGATCATACAAAACTCATAATTCGTAAGCTTTGCATGAATGAGATTATAATTGAAACAAATAAAATCAAGGGTTTTTATCCATTTACCCCATTTTTAGAGATTTTTTTCCCACTTACCCCATTAAGTTTTTTTAATTCACTCTTACCCAAAACACTCTAAGGAGGTATTCCCTAATACCCCATTAAGATTTTTTTTTTGTTTTTTAATTTTTTTTAATACCATTTTACCCTCACCCCTTTGTTACTTAGAGAGAGAGAGAGAGAGAGAAACCATAGGAGACTTCGCCGGAGCCCGATCACCGGCCGCCGGAGTCCGGTCACCGGCCACCCGAATCCGGCCAACTTTCGCCAGATTCCGGTCACCTGCCGCCGCCCACTGAATTTGCTGAAAATCTCACCGGAAAGGTTTTTTTGCTCCCAATAGACATCTATTGCCCCCTAATAGACGTCTATTGCCCCCAATAGATGACTATCAGCCATGTATTGCCCCCCAATAGACTACTATCAGCCATGTATTGCCCCCCAATAGAACTTTCGGTTGCCGGAATAGAAACTAATCTTACTAAAATTAGATAAATAAAACTTTGATTAAAGAAAAAAACGAAGATGTTATATCAATTCAAAACGTCTATTGCCCTCCAATAGTATTGCCCCCAATAGACATTTCAAAAACGAAGAGATTACATCAATTCAAAATATTTATTGTCTCCCAATAGACGTTTATTGGAGCAAGAGAAGTCCATTGGCTCCAATAACCGTCTATTGCCTCCCAATAATTTTTTTTTTTTTTTTGTACTTTTTTCTCTCTTTCTGGGCTTCTGCCCTATTTTGCAGCCAAAAAGAAAATTGGCATTCACCACTTGCAGCTTCACGTGCTAATGCAATTGAAGGTCAATGATAGTGACTTCCCCACTTTTAGCTTCACATGCTAGTGCAATTTTTTTGACTTGATCAAAAGTTTTGGCATATTCACCATTTTCTTGACCAATTCACAGTACTTCCAGTGCAATCCATCTACTACATCGCCATCCAATTCCAGCAATGCTTAATTTTCTCTTACTCTCGCTTTGAGTCTCTGTCTCAACCCTAACTCCAGCACCTCTTTCAGTGTCCAAATCCAAATCCGACTCCGAAATCGAAACTGAGTCTTGAATTTCAATAAGGACAGTTTACCACCGCAACAGGTACTCCCATTCATTTCTTCTTCTTCTTCTTCTTCAAAATCGATTCATAAATACTCAATTTCGAATCTTCATCTCTGTTCAGGCATGAGTAGGGCGCCTACTTCTACAACGTCTTCACATAGCTCTAGAAATTCTAGCAAGAAAACCGTCAAAAGCTTGTCGAGGCCGGTCGCCAGCGTTCGGAGATCGGCGAGATCGCGTCACGCAGCTTTACCTGGGGCAATACATGAGGACCAGCGAGGCTAGCTATCTATCTGTACATTTTCTACGAGGCGATTCCGAGCCGATCGATGCTTTTGGAAGAGTGGAGATGGATGACGGGAGCGGTGCGGTGAGCTTGTTTCCGATGAGGTCGAGGATCCAGAGGAAAGGCAAGTTGGAGATGCACCGGGAATCTCGCCGGAGATGACTAATTTGCGGTGGGGCTGAGCGAGGTGCTATTCGAGAGTGGCCAGATATGTCCGGCACCGGAATCGGATTTTGGAGGGGGGAGAGAGGTCGAGGTGAGAGAGAGAGAGGAGAGAGAGGCAGTGCTGTAATTCATTAATTGAGTTTAGGGTAAAATGGTCATTTGGTGTTAAATTGGGTAGGTGGGAATAAAAATCTGTTGCTGGGGTAAATGGGATAAATTTTGTTCATTTTGGTGCTTTGGGTCAAGGACCCTAAAATCAATGGAATCAATATGGAACCCCATATTAATGCTAAGATTATGAATATTATTTGGAAGCTGAATATCCCTCGTAAAGCCAAAAATGTTGCTTGGCTGTTGGTGAGGGGTAGGCTAAATACTAAATCAAGAATTGCTCGTTTTAATAATAGCTTCTTTTTTTTTAAGTAAAAGTCAACTATTTTATTAATAATAATCATACGAAAAATTACAACTTATAGATGTAGAATTGTAGAAACTACATCAAAATATAAAATAACAAGAGCAATACTAGATGCAATAAAGCATCGAAAATAAAACCTAACAAGAGTACGAAAGGATGCAATTAAGCATTTGATGGGGCACCGGACATAATCCGGGCTATGTAAAACGGTACCAATAGTATGGCCAACCATACTTCCACGCAAAAATATATGTCGAATAGAGGGTAACCTTCTATCAAGGTAACCGGCGGTAGTGTGACCGACCTTGCCTACTCCACGCAAAATAATGCGCTGAATAGAGAGCAATCTTCTACCTAAGTAACGAAAGAAGCAATTCCAACATGTAGATAAATTTAGGGCCTTTAAAAAGTCTCCCGGGTTTAATAATAGCTTTGATACTCTTTGTAAATTATGTGATTGTGGTATTGAGGATATTAATCATCTGTTTTGCTCTTACCCCTTTGCTACAAGAGTGTGGAATTTAGTGGGCAATCCTCATAGTTATGTTGCCCCTTGTATTTTTAACAAGGGATAATGATCACTTACACAATTTTAGACTAAAAAATGCTTACTTGCTCCACTAACAGTTTTTTACTCCCATTTACCCAATTTAACATTCATTGACAGTATTACCCTCGTTTTAATTAATAAATTCCATTCATCTCTCTCTCTCAGACTCACTCTCTCACCTGGATCTCGCCGGCCCTCCCTCCTCTCACTCTCACCTCGATCTCTCTCTTCTCTCTCTCACCACCGACTCCGACGCTGCCTCGTCTAACCGCTCTTCTCCGGCTCCGTCGACAAACCTGATCGCATTGATCCTTCGTTTTCTTCTCCCACCGCCGATCAGGTCCTCGCAATCTTCTTCTTCTTCTGCACCTGCCACCGTAATGTCGACCAAGCCCTCCACCTCCTCGACCACCTCCGCATCTGTGGCTACCGCCCCGACCCGCTCAACCTCAGCAGCGTCATCCACGCTCTCTGCGACTGCAACTGCCTCGAAGAAGCCCACAACCGATTTGCCCACGCCTTGACTCAGATCTACGACTCATGTCATCGGCTAATCAGACCGCTGCAATCCCTTTCTCTAACGCTGCTCGTCTCTCATCCTTTGATAAATTCCATTTCTCTTTCTTTCTCTCAGAGATCGGAGCCCAGCCATGTCCGACGAGGAGCGCCATTTCGGAGCCCAGCCATGTCCTTTTAATTTTGTGACGGATTGGATAGTGAAGAGAGAAGAAGAGCAGGAGGAAGAAGAAGAAGAAGGCATGGGGTGCATGAAGTGGAGAAGACGAAGGCGGTCCGGCCGGAATCGGGCTGGAGGAGCGTGGGTGTCCACAAGGGAAGCATGGGTGGCCGGAGAAAAATATAGATGATTTTTTTTTTCTGATTTTTTTTTTGGTATACTTTGAACATATAAATTGTACAATTGAACATATAAATTGTGTCAGTAGTGTGTTCCTTTTTGTTTTGGGTGTTTATGCAATTCTCTTGAGGGCAATAATATGATTATTGGAGGGTAATAATATGATTATTGGGAGGCAATAATATGATTATTAGAAGGCAATAATATGATTATTGGGGGGCAATAATAAGATTATTTATTTGAATAAACCTACAAAACCTTCAAAATTATAAACATCTTCATTGTTTATTAATTATTGATCCCTAATAAACTTGTTATTGGGGGCAATAATATGTTCATTGGGGGGCAATAATATGATTATTGGGCATTATTAGGGGCAATAAAATCAGACGCCGGAATCCGGTCACCAGTCCGGTAGTCGGATTCCTGTCACTGGACGCCGGACTCCGGTCACCGGTCGCCGAACTCCGATCACCGGTCGCCAGAGTCCGTTGCCGGCCATTGGTCACCGGAGCACAGCAAGGTGGAGGATGACTTCTCTCTCTAAGTGAGAAAGAAGGAGATGGGAAAAAAGTCCCAAAAATAAATAAAAAGAATTAATTGGGTATTAGGGAAATAATCTCTTAGAGTGTTTTGGGTAAATGGGGTTAAAAAACTGTTAGTGGAGCAAGTGGGCAATTTTTAAGCTGAAATTGGGTAAATGATCATTACCCCTTTTAACAATATCTTGGAATGGATTCATCACTCTTTTAATATTTCAAAGAATCTTTCTTGCATTGAGAAGCTTTAATTGTTTGTTGGAAAATCTGGGAGTCCAGAAATCACTTAATTTGTCCTGAACATTGGAAATAGTATTTCTATATTTGAATTCTCAAATCTAAGTCGTGCTAAAGATGAAATATTATAATATTGTCAATCAAATACTTTTTTTTTTTTGAACCAAATCAATCATTTCATTTAACTCAAGCCAGAATGGCACGGATACATACCTTCCCTTGCCATCTCTAGACAAGTTTAGGACGTGGTATGATAGCACCACCCATTAGACAACCAGTGCTCACTTATTCAAAGCAAGCCTATAACTATGAAAACTAGAGCATAGTAGATAGGCAAATCCCAACAAAAGAAACACTATCGTAATTAGACAAAAACTAAAAACATTAGGGTTGGGCCAAAGGCCTAAACCCTAGCCCAACATAGCAATGGACTAGGGCAGAACCCCAGCCCACCATAGCAGCCCAAAAAGGACAGCCCCATGAAAAAGGCTCAAAACTCGGGTCCGACAAAGATTGGTTTGGCCCAAGCCCAAACTTCATCTTCCTCAGCCGACTGGCCGTGCGTACAACTCCGGCATAGTTCCAGTGGTCTCCTCCGCTGCACCCCAACGTGATCCCAACGACCCACGCCTCTACAACCCTCGCCGCCACGCCCTGAGTCGCAAAAGCCCCACACCGAGCTACGCTGCCACAGAAACCACTGCACCACGTCGTGCTCCCCGATCCAGGAACCTCCACCGCCGCCCAGTCACCTTCGACTCGCCGGATATGAAAATCCCTCGATGAGGTGCCCCACCCATATGTACACACAAACCACCGGCCTGAGGCTCCGTCGTTCGGACTCGCCGCCAAGCCATCCAGGCCCAAATCCCGAGCCAAAACCTTCTCCAAGAACCTCCCAGGCATATTTAGAATCCCCGTCCGGCAGCAGCCCTCACCGGCGAGGCGAACCACTGCCGACAAAGAGCGCCACCGGACGAGAACAAGTTTGCAACCCTAGACGCCGACCAGTCTGGGTTTTGCGGAGCACACTCCCCTCTTTTTTTTAAACGTGAAACTAACTATATTACATATTTTGTCGATCAAATACTTGTGATAATATATGTCACACAAATTGGTGTTCTTTCTTAAATGATACGCCACAACCCACCAACCACCACAAAAGGCTCCATTCCCAAAGCTGATTTCCCAACCTTGGACTCACCTCTATTATTGAGAGCCGGACTTTGTTTTTATTATCTTTTCCTTTTAATTTATTTATTTATTTTCGTTTTTTTTTTTTTTGATGTGAGTATAATTATTTTAGTTAGATAAGCCAAGCTGTGGTTATTTCAGTTTTTTTAGTTAATCATGCCAGACTCTGTTTGTCGTATTTCAGTTTAGAGGCTTCTTTTCTGTAACTAAAAAAGTGTGCATGATTTCATTTTACCAATAAAAAAAACAACCAACTAGTTAAAAATGTTATTGAATGAAAAATCATACACATAAATCTTAATTAAAGAGAATTTGTCAAAACCCAGATGCAGATTCTTCTTCTCATCATTTCTATCTTCTTTCCCTGAATCTCTATCTTGTTTTTTACCCAAATTCTATCAGATAACATCATAATATATCCTCATTCTTGCCTTACCCACAATTCTTGCAAGATCCTACCTTTGACCTTCAATATTGTCAACCTTGATTCTCAATCTGCAAGAACCCATTTTGTTTCCTTTTCTGGGTAATGATCAATTTCAACAATGTATCAAAAGATTTGATCTTTTTGTCTCTGTACCCAATTGTCTGAATTGTATGCTTGTCGTTTGATGCAGAGAAGCAACTGAGAAGGAGCCCTTTTGATTCAGATACAAACCCATCTTCAATACAAAAACAAGGGTGGATGGCACCCTAATGTCATTTATCCTATATTTCCATCTGTAAGATCCCATTTGAATTTGTATTGTTCTATATGTCATGATTGTCCTGTTACATTTGCTCTTCTTAAAGTTTTGACAATTGAATGCAGAGAAGTTGCTGAGAAAATGGCTATTCTCATAAGGTAGCACCTGTTTCATGATTTGGTCTGAATCATTGGTGGATGAAGATGGCTGCCCATCAAGAAAATTCTGGCAATGTTTCCGGTATAACTATATTTTTTCGTAGGATTTGAAATCCTGTGCTTCATTTTCCATAATACTGCTTCGAGTCAGAATTGTATAAAATGATTTATACAGAAAAGCCTCAAACTTGATGAGGGTATATGGATTTGATATTGTAAAAGAAGCAAAGATTTTCGGTGGGAGAGGACAATTCTCTTCAAATGAAAATATGCTCTTGGTCCGCTTTTTTTTTACAGGAACTTGTGAATGGGATATATGATTTTATAACCTCAACATCTGTATGCTTCTCTATGGTTTATAACTGCTTATTGTGAACTTTTATTATTGGGGTGCTTTCCTGATCTTAAGTTTAGTTTCCTACGTTAGAAAGTTTCACGTAGTTTCATTGCACTGTGTTGCACAAATTGAATCTGTATTGGCATGTTGGAACTAATTGAATAGGTTGCCTTTGCAGGACAAGGTTCTTGCCTATATGATCTCTTATGTTCAGATGCACCCAATTGGAGAACCCAAAGTGATCGACGGCAATTATCTGGTAAACTATGTTATGTAGCCTTGTTATATAAAAAGGTGTCTTTAATATCTGTTTGTGTTCTGGTTTTGCAAGCTTTAGCCCTTGGTCGGAGATAACATAGTTAGTTATATCTCACAAATCTTGAGTTAAGAGTGCAGTATACCATTTGAAATAAACGAAGCTTTAAATGACCATACATCAGTTATTAATATAGAATAGGAGCCATTCCAAGCATTATTTCAAATCTGATGGTTGATTAACTAGTTATCAGCAGAAAATGATGTACAGGTAGCTCACGTAAGATCCAATACCTGAATTATATGTCTTGTTGTTTTATGTCCATCTTCATGGATACCAAACAAAAGACAATATGAACAGAAAATGTATGAAGTTCACATTGGAGACTAACTGTGTCATAAGTGTAACTGGGAATATGCAAGATGTTTTCAGCCTTTATAAGACTTGAGGCAGCATTTATAAATAGATCAGAATTCATGTACCATTTGAATTAAAACCTAAACAATGAGCTCTGTACATGAAAGCAGTCCAGTCTATCTAATATACAATTGTTTTTTAATTTTGATTTGATCTTGTTAGTCTTAGATCTCTGTCACATTATAATAAGAGCATTTGTATCTTTTTCAATTCTTATACTTCATTGAACAGGTCCACAAGAAAGGCTGGAGTTTTTGCTGCATCAATCTGTCAACAAGTCCTGTGCTGATTGTGGATCTCCAGATCCAAAATGGGTGTAAGTGTGGCTATGTCTTTTCTGTCTACTGTCAACATACTTTATTTTTACAAGCTTCTTTTTCTTCGTAGTAATTCTACTTTTGATTTTAAGTATATATCAAAATATCTACATTTAATAAGATGTCTATATCACAATGTGGATGTTGGAAATTGACAAGGGTTCACTATCTGGTGGGCCCTATACAATGAATTGAAGGAAAATGCATGATGAGTGATGAAATGTATTGGTAGTGAATGGTTCTTAATGTGAAGTAGTGTTGATTGATCTATACATATTGAAGTATTGGTAATTGTGGTATTTGCTGTTCAACCTTATTTGATAAGCATCCGTATTATTAATTTTTATTATTATTTATTTTATTTTTTCACAATTGTTCCTTTCCGATTCTGTACTGCCTCTACCATAACCTATATCATTTTTGTTTCCAATTTCAAAGTCTTTACTTCTCTATCTAGCTAACCAATTCAAGTGCTAATGGATGGGAAAAGTCCTTATCAAGAATAGGAATTGGTATCCAAATACGTGATTGTGTTCGTATAAGCCTTTTCTTTTTTAGGTCTAGGTACTAATGATCATGGTGCACATGATTATGTAAATGACTATCCTATTAAGAACCACTGTTTTTGCTCCATTGCCGGATCATAAACCTGCAACATTTTTATTGCTCTATGGGAAAAATTCTTGGAGCTGACGAGTTCTTAGAATGTAAACAGTTGCCTACTTGGAAAACATATTGATTTGTTTTTGACATTGACCATTACTCCTATCTATGTTTTCCTTTCATTGTCATTCCTCACCACTACATACCCTCATTGTGTGTCATTGTTGGACACCCACCCAACAGAATACCACAGAAAATGAGACATCACTTTAAACAACATAAATATTATTTTTCAAATTCGCAGACTTTGTGGCGGGATATATACTTAACATGATCCTGTTTCCCCTGTTTCCCTTGGCTACTTATAGAACTCAGCTCTACACAACTTATTGTTTGGGGACATAGAACTAGTTATCATGCAGAACTGCAATAATTTCGAAAGATATTCGTTCAGGAGGATGATTGTAGCGGTTAGTTTAGCTGTCCATTGAGAACAAATATCTTTTGAAAAAGATTAGCTTATATGTCATATTCATGCAGATTTGTCTGTCAGTTTTTTTTTTTTTTTGGAAGGACTACTCTCCTTCCCTACCCCCTCTATATTTCTTTTGATTTAATCATTTGTAACATTGGTGCATTTGGTAAATGAAATATCCTCTTGTTCAAAAATAAACTTTTTTGTTGAGTACTTCCTAGATTGCTTTACTGTATGATTATGATATGATTTATTTGATTACTTGCATTGTGTTTTGACTGTACGAATTGGTGTATATCAGATCTTTAAACTTTGGAGTATTTATTTGCATCAAGTGTTCTGGTGTACATAGAAGCCTTGGAGTGCATATTTCAAAGGTATGGCTCTGATCTATGATCCTCTATACTAACAGATTATGCAACCTTGTTCTGGCTTTACCAAAATATTTTATGACCTGAAAGTTTGAGTATAGGAGAAACAAGTGTTGTGTAAAGATCAGAGTGTAGGACGCAGGTTGGCGCCTGCCACAAAGTTTTTGCAAAATCAGTGTATCTCTCATACCAATTTGTCACACCTCGATTATTGGCATATATATATATATGTATATATAAATTTTTTCTTTTTCTTTTTCGAGGTGCTACTCATACTCTAATTATGGAAATAAACGGTAGGGAAACCTATCTTAGCGATAAAAGAACACATCATATGTCTCTTAAACTTTTCCACCTTCTCAAACCTTATTCTTGAGTTTACTTTACTAATTCTCTGATGGCATTCTAATTTGATTGGAAAACATGGTAGGTTGTTTCAGTGAAGCTAGATGAATGGACAGATGAACAAGTTGATGGCCTGGCAAGTATGGGTGGAAATATTACTGTAAACAAGAAGTATGAAGCTTGCATGCCACAAAATGTTCGAAAACCAAAACCAGATTCTTCTATAGAGGAGCGTTTTTATTTTATTAGGTAATGCAAATACTGTACTTTCTGTGGCTTTGTATGAGAGTTTATATTCTAAATAGTAAATTTACTTCTTGACTACTCAGGAGAAAATATGAGCTGCAAGACTTTTTAAACACAGCTGATCAGATTCAGATGTCCTGTCCTTTCCCGCCTTCTCACCAGAGACATTCTTCTACCAATTCTTCAAGCATTACTTATAGCCAAGACAAGAAACAATGTGAGAAGCAAAATACTAAAAATCGTATCGGGCAGGCATTTCGTAACAGCTGGGGAAGAAAAGACTCTGAACACAAGTCCGCAAAGAAGGGCAGCTCAATGTCCATGGTAATGACTTTTCTTTTGAATAATGCTATTTTTTGTCACAACAATTTTGAGGCCTCTTCTCTATGTGGAGTGATTTGCTAAGTACCATAAGCTGCAAGGATATTTTATATTTTCTGAAATTAGATGCTTAAAGGATTTTTTTTATTTTTTTTAACTTACATGTAGGAAAGGCAAGTTTTCTTTTTGTGTAAATTACATTTCACATTGGCACATGGCTTTGTCATTCACAACTTTTTAAGTACTTGTCTTTAATCGTGTTGAACTCTTGTATGTACCAATGATATTCTAAAATTGGAAGATAAAAGCTTTTAGATAGACATCATGCATGTGTCAACTTTTCTGATGTTCAGAATATATTATTGTTGTTCAAAATGTGATTGTGATAGAAAACTGTAAACGAGAGAGCTTTGATTACTCAAACACATATGCATTCACAATCAACTGGATTGAATCTTACTGCTTCAAGTGTATATTATAGGCAGGTATGGTTGAATTTGTTGGATTAATTAAAGTGAACGTGGTCAGAGGAACAAACCTAGTTGTCCGGGATGTGGTGACAAGTGATCCCTATGTTATCCTTGCATTGGGTCACCAAGTAAGTTTCTTCTGCTTATAGCCATTATAGATGAGATGGATTCAACTTTTTCAGGCTCACAATGAAACTCTTCCACAATGTTTATTGCAGTCAGTGAAGACACGTGTAATAAAGAACAACCTGAATCCAGTGTGGAATGAAAGCCTGATGCTGTCGATTCCTGAACAGATTCCTCCTCTAAAAGTAGTAAGTTATTTTCATTGAAACTTGGATCCTATGTGGAAAACTTATGACTACACCCAATGAACCAATTTTTTACCAATTCAAAGTATGAACTGCAAATTCATCTGTTGCCTGTTGAGATTACTAGTTTGTGCAAGACTGATCAGAGTTAGTTTATGAAGTTTAAATGCTAATGATGTGCTCTCTCGCTCTCTGCTGTTTTTTTTTTCTTTTCTGGAAAGAACTGATGCTTTTGATGGCGTTTCATGCACCATCAGGACTAAAAGACTAACTTTAGTAGTGTAGTCTAGTACCCAAATCAAGGAAGTTTTTAAACAGAACAACCTTTTGGTGTTACAGTCAACGGATTTGAAATTAGAAAGCAAATCCAGTGGAATTGTGTCATGATTCATGAACAGTGAATGTATAGATCCGTCCTTTCATTGAGCACTGCTTGATGTCAAAGGAAGTTTAAGTTTCAAGAATCATAGTTTCTTTTCTGGGACTGTTGTAAAATTGAATTGCCACACTGCTGGGAATTTCCTCCCCTTTCATAGGAAAGAAATTGTAAGCATTTGCAAAGGTTAAACTTTAGCAAGAAACATAATTATTTGTGGATTTGATTTATCCTTAGTTATGTACAGTGTAGGAATCATTCTCCAGCTATTAATAATGATGTTTGCATGCTTTGCATCTTGGTCTTCAATATGTTTGCTAAACATAATATTTGGATGGTTACATTCAGCTGGTGTATGACAAGGATACATTCACAACTGATGATTATATGGGTGAGGCTGAGATTGACATTCAGCCTCTGGTCACCGCTGCTGTAGCCTTTGAGAAGTCTTCACTCAATGAGTCAATGCAGCTGGGAAAGTGGGTAGCCAGCAAAGATAACACCCTAGTAAAAGATGGTGTCATCAACCTAATAGATGGGAAAGTAAGACAGCACATCGCTCTTAGGCTGCAGAATGTTGAGAGAGGTGTATTAGAGATTGAGTTGGAATGTGTTCCTCTTACTCAATAGCCAGCATAGATAGTTATGGTAATGAAACACAAGTGTAAAATGTTGATGTTGCCACTCTCCTTGATAGATATATATGTTGTATCATAGAAAATCATCATATCCATAGTTTTGTTAAAGGAGTCTTGGTTGTATATTTCTGTAGTCTTTGTTTTTCTTTCTCCTGTAAAAAAGAATTTTAGGATTATCACTACATGATATTCAGATGGATTTGCATTCTCATCTTCCTTATCTCTTACTTATTTCAAAGCACCGTCCAATTTGGATGAATTGAAAATTCGCCGCCGGACATTTACGGACTTGAGACATGTAAACGAAGTTTGGTGTCTTATTTCTCTTAGTTTTTTTACTCCTCAGCACGAGCTGACTACTTTGGATGGCAGCATTAGTGCAAGAGTGTTTCAATTCATACCTCCTTTTTTGGTACTTGGACCTCCTTACTTTTTTGAAATTTTTAAATTTCAAATTTATCCCCGCAAGAAAAAAAAAAAAAGAAAAAGGAAACACGCCATCCCAGCAAGATGTCGTCTCCACTTACCATATCATATGACTACCATGAGTTCAAGTTCTTCGTGGCCTCACTTAAATGGTTGAGTCATAATGATTATATGTATGTATCATGATTCATGAGGTAGTTAATTCATAAGCAGTGAATCACTTTAAAAAGCAGACTGTAAGGCTGTGGTTCTATTGCTATTTGGGTTTATAGAAATTGAGTTCGAATAGTGTTTAGTTGTTGGGTTATGACAACCTTATTATACTAATTGACATCATGAGGGCTGTGGTCGCTAATACCCTCTTTATACTTCACCTAGATCACGTCACCACTCCTCAAATCGATCAGGATATTAGAAGAGAAAAATATAGTAGGAGCAAAGCAATATATATTTTTGAAGGGATAGGTGATGAGCATCGTCAAAATTTGTTAGGTTGCGATAGTTGGTAGCCGTCACAGGAGAAAGTGGCGTTATTGGAGGAGACAGTGTTGTTGGAGATATGTGGGGGGTAAGGAGGTGCAGAGAGAAAAATAGAATAGAATCCAAGTTAGAAGTTCAGTAGTGCTATATATATCTTGGTATTTATCTATGTACGGATAAATTTGGAATTTAAAAGTTTCAAAAAAGTAAAGAGTTCCAAATACTTAAAAAGGAGGTATGAATAGAATTTACATTGAAAAATAACATTTTCAATAAGAAACTGTTACAAGGAAAAGCCCAGAGGAGGAAAGTCAGGAAACCATTGGAGAAAAGCATTATTAGCAATAGGAGGCAGGGAAACAAGACAGCAATGATAAGAGGAAAAGCTATAGGAACCATTCGCTTCAAACAACACAGTAATATAAAAAAAAGAAAAACTTTAAAGAAGGGTTTATACTTTGATATTAGGACATCTCTAAACAGATTAGCTATTTTAACAAAAAGTTAAAATTTGACTAATTTGAATTTGAGATAGTTTAGTAATCCAACAGAATATCTATATGAAAGTCAAATTTGACTTTTACTAAAATCTCTAGATAAATTTGGCTAGAGATGAGAGAGAATAACAAAAGTCTAAACACTCCAAGTTCAATTTTTTTGGTAACACTGCTGGAGCAAAAGCTAGAAATTTACTAACTATATTTAACTTTTAGATAGTTTAGCTAAAAAAATAGTTTTTACTGTTGGACATGCTAAGCAAATCATTGTGGGAAACCTTAAACCCTACCATAGTTGCAGGTCAAATCCATCACTTTAACACATTTTACGGCTCCTTATTTTCTATAGTGCCATTTTCTAGCTGAGTCAATTGACTTGTGTCATGTCGGTGAGCCGGTTGGTTAGCACTATAATTGTGGATGTCATAAGTTTAAATATCACCAATACGTTTCTGGGATGAGAATATAAAAAAAAAAAAGGGGAAAAAAAAAGTCTATCAAATCTTTTAGTAGTCACAAAGGAAATGACTTGTGTCGTATGAACTTTCAAAGTTCTAGGGTTTAGAGAGTTGGGAGTTGGGACTATCCATTAACTTAAGAACGTTCTCAAGCCTATCCAAATTTCATGAAGGGTTGAAGCATTGAAGGTAAGCATTCTTGAAAGCATCTTATATGGTTTTTCAGCTGAGTTTATTCAAGTTTGGAATTGTACATATTGAAGGAACTTGAGTTTCTTGGAACAAGATCGATTAGAGTTGTAGTTATGGACTCGTCCGCTTAAATTCTAATTGGATTAGGTTTCAAGAATGGTTTTCTTATAGGTCGGTTGGATTTAGTTTTCTGTTCTCTCTTATCATAAGGTGAGAGCTTTTTGCTTTGGATTAAGGATAGGTAATTTTCTTTTGTTTTGAATGCTCAGATTTCGAGTCGAAATAGAGAAATATTGTTGCAGTTCTGAAGGTCATTAGGTTTATGAAAAGTCATTAGGTCTTTCTGTTTT
Source organism: Rosa rugosa (assembly GCF_958449725.1). Classification (NCBI taxonomy): domain Eukaryota; kingdom Viridiplantae; phylum Streptophyta; class Magnoliopsida; order Rosales; family Rosaceae; genus Rosa; species Rosa rugosa. The sequence continues at coordinate 7,261,279 of NC_084825.1, forward strand.
AATATCTCAGAAGCGTAGTTGAATTCCTTCTACATAATTCATGTGAGATTCATTTCTTAAGCACTTCAAATCAGGTTTATATTTGAAAGGTTTAGAGTAAGTGATATCTTGTTAGCATTGAGATTGAATGTATACTACTATCTTGTTATACTTCATCACAATCAGAATGCTTCCAGGGTTGGCTTTATTACTTCAGACACTAGACAAGTTTCAATACATGCAATAATACTACTATCTTGTTATGCTTCATCACAATCAGAATGCTTCCAGGGTTGGCTTTATTACTTCATACACTAGACAAGTTTCAATACATGCAGTAGATTAATGAAACCGTGATGATGCTGCTGCTGATAAGCTTTGCACTAGAACTGGACTTTTAACCTTATGAGTTTCATCGGACCAAACCAAGGACGAAGACATATGTGATCCATCTGGCAACCCTCTTCCAACAATGGTCAAATCAAAAGTCTTCTCCTCGTTTACGGACTTGAAGCAAAGAACTTGAGGATCCACTTTGATGTCAACTTGAGAGTTTGGCATGATTTCGGCCTTGTAGGTGGAATTTGCAAGGCCAACATTTGTAACTCTTCTACGTATTTTCACCGTAAAACGTGTCATTGGTGTAACAATAGCTGATATTGAAGGGTAGTTGAGATCCTTTGCCGATCCTTGTTCAGAAGCTGTAGGACAAGTGCTGTTATCTCCTGATATAAGTCTGACTCTCGCCTCGTCCATATCCAAGCAGAGTAACTTAATGTAATCCTCTGCAGAAGCATCATACACAAGCCCTGGGTCAATAGCTTTTAGAGGATTGATATGACCGGATCCATACGCAAATTCACCGGGGGATGAGCTGTTGGATGTATCATTCATAGGCCAAGCTGTAGTCATAATAGCAGATTTAATGGCTGCTGGAGACCAATCAGGGTGGAACTCTTTAACATATGCAGCTACACCAGTGGCGTGGGGGCAAGACATGGAGGTTCCGGATAGTATATTATACTTGACTCGTCTTGTGTCTCTAGAGCCACTTGTGACAGGAACATCACTCGGATATGCAGCTATAATGGTCACTCCCGGGCCAGTTACATCTGGCTTAATAATTTCAGGTAAAATTTGATTAGGTCCGCGCGAAGAGAAAGAAACAACTTCAGGTGCAGCTGGATCTTTTATGTTTTCACTCTTTGATATGCTTGCTTGAGGATCTTTTGTCGAGTTCATGTAAGATATGGCCACATTATAGTCTTCGGATCTCAAACCCACAGCAGGCATTGGGACAAGAGAAGCATCATCAGGTATGGGATTGTAGAAAATTGTGCCTTGTGCACCAGCTCGATCAGCCTCATAAAGTCCGGCGGGCTGATCACATAGCACGATCTTGTTCTGAACTGAATTACTGTCTAAGCAACCAACTGCACAACTCCTAGCATAGTATTCGGGGCATTTACTTGAAGCATCTTTTCCATATATCAATGGAAAACTACCTTTCAATATGAAAGAGTTCACTGAAGCCCCTACTAGTGTCCTACTTCCAAGAACGGCCTTGTCAATGATCCGACGATCTTTGCTACTTGCTGCAACTGCAAGCATCCACGGCGCTACACTTGTTACAGTACCAGCTCCAGGACCACTGTTGCCTGCAGAGTTTGATGTCAATATCCCTCTCGTCATTGCATGATAAGAACCAATTGCTATAGGATCATTATCAAAAGGAAGGGGACTTGCACTTCCAAGTGAGACTGACACAATGTCAACTCCATCAGCAATTGCATCGTCAAAAGCAGCCAATATAGCCTCTGAAGAGCACCCTGTAGCCCCACAGACTTTATACGCAGCAATTCTCGCTGAGGGAACCCCTCCTCTAGCTGTACCTGGTTCTAATCCGTAAAAGCTTACATCCCTTACCTCATTCCCTGCTGCTGTTGAGGCAGTGTGGGTTCCATGGCCGTCTTCATCCCTTGCAGACTTTGCTGGTTCGTAAAAACGAGCTCCAATTATCTTGTTGTTGCAACTGAAATTTTCGCCACCTTCACAAACACCTTTCCACTTCATAGGAGCAGCACCAAAACCTTCATCTCTAAAGCTCTCCGAATCAGGGTCAATTCCAGTGTCAATCACAGCAACAATAACATTACTCTCAGCAGTGACTTTTCGAGGACTTGACAGCTTGAGACCCATAAAGTCCCATGACCTCGTTGTTTGAAGTTGGAAGTTTCTGCTAGGAAAGACAGAGATCACCTCCTCCATGTTAGCAATCTTTTCTTTTTCATGATCACTGAGCTTTGCAGCAAATCCATTGAAGCTCCTTTGGTAACTTCTTATCAAGCAACTTTCAGCAGAACTGCCATCAACAACTCTTTGTACTATATCGAGGTGATGAGACCTTGGCGAGTACTCCTCATCATCAGGAAGTGACCCCAGATACACTATATGAACCTTTCTATCTTCATGATCAATGGCGTTGCACAATAAGCTCATAGTAAGTATGAGAGTAGAGAAAGCATAAGAGAATAGGAATGCTCCATGCTTAGCCATTGTTCTCTCCTCAATATTCTAGCTTGTGAATCATTACTTATACTGTAAGTGGATTAAGAATCGAATTTTGTTTGCTAAATTTCAATGCATCTTTGCAGCACAGATGATTTGATTTCTGAACAACATTTCCCATTGCAAATAGATGCTTGCACGTTCCAAATAGAATTAAGTCTCTGGCTTTATTATTGTAAAAGATTTTGCACATGGTTTGATTACAAATCCAAGTTAAGGCTTGCAGTAATGGCAATTGGCAAATCCATTGCATTACATTTCATTCCTTAAAGGATGGGAAAAGTCCAATTCCTTTCAAGAAAATGTTACAGATTTTATGTATACTTGGCTTAGTTGCAATAAAAAGGCATCCCTAGATGGCCAACAACTAACTATTTATCAAAATATCACCATTCTGATTGCATTCAAACAATGGCCCCTTGCGTTAGTGTATGAAGAAAATAGAATTTAGTCTTTGGCTCTATTATTGTAAAAGATTTTGCACAAGTTTTGATTAAAAATCCAAATTAAGGCCTGCAGTAATGGCAAATCCATTACTTGCAGTCACATCTCATTCCTTAGAGGATGGGAAATGTCCAATTCCTTTCCAGAAAATGTTTCAGATTTTATGTATACTTAGCTTAATAGCAATAAGAAGGCATCCCCAGATAGCCACGTACCAACTAGCTATTTACCAAATTGATTGCATTCAAACAATGGCCCTTTGTTGGAGTTTTTGAGAAAAACATGTAGCCATAAAAATATAACTGACACAAACATAATTTACATGGAAAAATAACATTTTCAATAAGAAACAAACAGAGAGAACAACTATTGGAGAAAAGCATTATTAGCAATAGGAGGGGCAGGGAAACAAGACATGCAGCAGTGATAAGAGGAAAGGCAATAGGAACCATTCGCTTCAAACAACACAGTAATATAAAAAAAGAAAAACTTAAAAGAAGGGTTTATACTTGATGCTAGGGCATCTCTAACAGACTAGCTATTTTAAAAAAAAATTAAAATTTGACTAATTTGAGATAGTTTAGCAATCCAACAGAATACCTATACGAAAGTCAAATTTGGCTTTTACTAAAATCTCTAGATAAATTTGGCTAGAGATGAGAGAGAATAACAAAAGTCTAAACACTCCAAGTTCAATTTTTTTGCTAACACTTTTGGAGCAAAAGTTAGAAATTTACCAACTATATTTAACTTTTAGATAATTTAGCTAAAAAAATAGCTGTTACTGTTGGACATGCTAAGCAAAGTTTCCCACAAAACCTTAAACCCTACCATAGTTGCAGGTCAAATCCATCACTTTAACACATTTTACGGCTCCTTATTTTCTATAGTGCCATTTTCTAGCTGAGTCAAGTGACATGTGTCATGTCGATGAGCCGGTTGGTTAGCACTATAATCGTGGATGTCATAAGTTTAAATGTCACTAATACGTTTCAAAATACATTTTAGGGATGAGAATAAAAAAAAGAAAAAAAAGAAAAAAAAAAGTCTATCAAATCTTTTAGTAGTCACAAAGGAAAATGACTTGTGTCGTATGAACTTTGAAGCGTCTAGGGTTCACTACTAGAATTTTTCCTAATGGGGACCAATTTGTAAAAGTGGCTTTTGGCCCAACACACTGATTTTGGTAGCTAAAGGGCATTAGCCACTATGCAGCCACTAATTGGAGATCAGTCCGCTTTATAGCAAGTGCTATTGGTACAAAGGCCACCATAAAAAAAACAGTGTGAACACAGAAACCAATGCAGCTCTTCACACTGTTATGGAATTGGTGGGTCTTTCACCTTTGTAATCACACTGATAACAGTGGCAAAAGTGGTCGGCTATATTAAAAAAAAAAAAAAAATTCACCAACGGTGTCTGGACACTTAAGGGACTTTCAGAATGATACCTAAACTTACAAAGTTATCAATGTGATACCTAGACTCATTTTTTCATATCAACGTCATACCTACGAACAGTTTCCATCACGGAGCCGTTAAATTTTGCACGTGCGATGCACGTGAGTCACTTAATAAAGATAAAAAGACCGATTTACCCTAAATTTTTTTTGGAAAAATTCACCAATGGTGTCTGGACACTTAGGGGACTTTCAGAATGATACCTGAACTTACAAAGTTATCAATGTGATACCTGGACTCATTTTTTCATATCAACGTCGTACCTACGACCAATTTCTGTCACGGAGCCGTTAAATTTTGCACTTGCGATGCATGTGAGTCACTTAATGAAGACAAAAAGACCGATTTACCCTCAAATGTTTTTTTTTCATTTTCTTTTCTTTCTTTCTTTCTTTCTTTATTCTTCTTCTTCTTCTTCTTCTTTTTCGGATTCTTTATTCTTTCCTTCTCTCCTTGCCAACACCACCGCTTTCGGAGAACCCACCATCGAATATGTAGGAAGAAAAATGGGGAGAGCCACAACAACCTCCACCACCGGGCAATGACGTCGTCCTTCGCTGCTTCTTGATTGGGTTTGGGGATAAGGACTGCTTCTTCCTCCACCACTAGCGAAATCGTGGAGGCTCGAGGCCACGTTCTAAGGGCCACCAGCAGGAAGGACCGCCGAAGCAAGGTCTGCACCGCCAAAGGCCCCAGGGACCACCCCGTCCGGCTCTCCGCCCACACCGCCATTCAATTCTACGACGTGCAAGACCGGCTTGAATACGACTAGCCCAACATGGCCGTCGATTGACTCATCAAGAAAGCCAAGGCCGCAATAGACGAGCTGTTGCCGTGGAACCCGAACTCAATTTCTATTCAGACAACATCTTCTCCGACGGTGTCGATATCCGCCGCGCAGGACACACAGAACGTGAGCCTCCATTTCTCGATGGTGGAGGCTCCGAGTTCTTTGTTTGCTATTCGGCGAGGAGCAATGGTGGGCAGAAGCAGAGTGGCGGAGTTGGTGAATCAGAACAGCTCGAATTTTCTGTAGGTGAGGATGCTGTGGAGGCCGAAGTTAATGTTAATCTTTGTCTGCCTACAATTGCCTCTGATCGAAGTTGGGCTAGAGGCCGAAGTTGTAGGCTAGACCGGTGAAGTTGCAATGGTGGGCAGCAGCGGAGTGGCGGAGCTAGTGAATCAGAACAACTTGAATTTTCTGTAGGTGAGGATGGTGTGGAGGCCGAAGTTAATGTTAATCTTTGTCTGCCTACAATTGCCTCTGATCAAAGTTGGGCTAGAGGCCGAAGTTGTCAGCTAGACCGGTGAAGTTGCAGGTGAGGATGGTGTGGAGGTGGTGTTGCATGTCGGGAACGACGGAGAGGATGGCGGGGTGGGATTGGAGCTGTGATTTGAGAGTGGAGGGCTGGCGGGGTCTGTGTTTCTGATCAATGGTGTATAAAAGGGGGTTGGAGGAGAGAACAAGAGTGGTGGTGGCTAAGTCGTCGGCGGCGGGGATGAACTAGGAGTGAGCGGCGAAGCCTCAATGCACAATTTCAATTTGCTGTAAGATTTGAAGTGGGAGGAACCACAGGCATCTGCGGTGCATGAAGGTGGATTGAGATGCAACAGCGGTGTTTGATCGGCGATCGGCAGTGGGAATCGGCCAAGCAAGATGATTTGAATCTTCATGATTCAAATCAGGGGAAGAAGAAAACAAAAAAGAAGAAGAAAGAAAGAAAGAAAGAAAGAAGAAGAATAAAGAAAGAAAGAAAGAAAAGAAAAAAATAATAATTTGAGGGTAAATCGGTCCTTTTGTCTTCATCAAGTTACTCAAATGCAAAATTTAACGGCTCAGTAACGGAAATTGGTCGTAGGTACGATGTTGATACGAAAAAATGAGTACAGGTATCACATTGATAACTTTGTAAGTTCAGGTATCATTATGAAAGTCTCCTAAGTGTCCAGATACCGTTAGTGAATTTTTTCCTAAAACAAACTGAGGGCAGAATGTCTTTTTTGCCCTCATTTTTAGGCTCACGTGCTCATAGTTGGCGGAGACGTGACGGAAGTTCGCCAGAGGTACGACGATAATACGAAAAGTAAAGTCTAGGTATCACATTGATAACATTCATAGTTTAGGTATCATTCTGAAAGTCACCAAATTGTCCAGACACCATTGGTGAATTTTTCCCAAAAAAAAAATGCACCAATTATGATCTTGTCTTGCATTTTAAATGTATTATACAATAAATTTACAAGTTTAAAATACATTCATAAGAAACTATACACTACTAGAAGTGATACTCTTGTAAGCTTCGTCAGTGATTCACAGGGTTCCTTAGACAGTCCCTTTGCAGCTTCTTGACCTGCAATTTTACAAACACAACTCTTTTAACTCATTGCTCAAGAACCAAAGGCTGGCAAAGCACTAAACAGAAGCATATCCACATTCATCCAGGGAGATAAAAAGTTATGCAATTTTAAATGACTGCATCGCTCTGATCTTTTCATACTAACGTGGATTATAATTTACGATGATCCAAAACTATGTAGGCAAGCATACCTTATCAAACACAGGGGAGAACTTCTTAGCGGACTCCAAACACATATCTTCAGATTTCATTATTACTTCTAACTGTAAAGTAACAAAAATTAAATCATCACAAAGTATTAATAGCAATAAGCATTACATTAGCAACCATGAAAAAAGTTGGGTCTAGGTTTCCAGCATTATACTAACTTTAACACTATCCTAACTCCAGACCAAGAAAACTCTTAACACTGAACATAACATTAATTCATATGTGGATAAATACTTATTGAAAAGACTAGAGATGGAAAGTAACATTTGACACACGCCGGGTACAAGTTAGATGAAAACACTGATAGATAACTACACATAGAGACTGTCCTAAAAGCTTGCAAAATGAATAGACTTCAGTTAAATTTCCACTTGATGTTTCTCTTAAACTACAAGTTCTCTCAAAGGTTTGTAAAGTAAATTAAAGAAATGAAGCATGTCCAAGCAAAGCTGTGCCTCTAAAAAAAGCTGAGAAAGGAGGGACATTTTACAGTTAACCAAGTTCAGTGATGCAAAAAAGAATTATATTGGTTAAATAAGTGCATGCAAGTATTAGTTAGAAGGACTGAAATCCAGACCTCTTCATCGATGTCTAATAGGTAATACTTTAGCAGTCCTTTCCATTTTGTATTTACCTTGGTAGTAGCTTGGACCAATTCACCTAAGGAAAGAACTAAGCATTATTTGTCATACATGAGAAGAAACAACATAGATTTAGTGAATAGAAGCAACATCCACATTTTCAAATAGCGACAGACAAATAAAAGAATATAATTGTAAATTAAGACTTGTAAAACAAACTTATGAAACCTTGGACACTTCATGGATGCAATATCTTGAATACCAGAATCAAAAACCAAGTTTCCAAAAAATAAATATAAAAAACAGCGAGTAATTACGAATGCATTGGCTGCATCCCCAAGTAGTAACCTTGCAGCTTCATCATAAGAAAGAATGTTTGAAATTGTAAGGAAAGTACTGAAGTGAGCATTGCTCTTCAATTAACCAAGTAATCTACATACCAAGGTAGCTTAGTAATGGTTTTACTTCACTCCCGTTCATATATATGAGCCTTGTATATCTAATAATACACCTACCCATTAGTTGTCACTACTACATGTTCCTGGTAATAAAATCAATACACTTAGTTGGTGTTTTGAGCTACTAGTCAACATCAAGAAAGAAGCATCGGAAGACACTTACACCAAGCATGGTAGCCGTATTTGGGTGGAACCTTTTGCCATTCCCCCAAGTCTTATGCTTGTCCCTCCAATCGGATGAATTGATCAGTTTGTATTAGGATCTGACTGGTATCTAAAACCAGAATCATGATTACACCTGTAAAAAGAGGTAACAACAATATCATTATTACCATAACAACAACAACAACAACAACAAAAAAAAATTTGACAAAATTGAACCAGAATCCTTATTCCACAATTAATAGAATAATCCTTTAACTTACTTTTGGATTGGGATTGCCATGGGAAGCATTGAAGTTCTCTTTCAGACCCTCTACCTATTATACCATCAACACCAAAATCAAAATCAGTTCCACATTTCCGAGACAATTTTTTTTTTTTTTAAAGAACTAATAGTTCAGATCTGAATCAAGCAAATCAAAACTTCAATTTTCCTAATCCTAAATCAAATAACACCCAAATTTCTCAAAATTGCATCAGATTTAAACATTCAAGATCTGCAACATGCAAGCTTAAAGATTGAAGCTTTAAAAGCCATAGAGAGAAGATCAACAAGTTGGTGGAAACAGAAGCTAATTTACATATCCAGTCGAAGACGAAGAGCCCATGCAATCCAAATTTTGGTTTCAGATCGGATGCTTCTTCTTTACTTTCTTCCTCTCCTCCGAACTTCGTTGGCTAAGAACCCTAGCTAACTCCACCCAGAGGAAGAAATTCGTAAGCAGAGGAAATAAAATTGAATAATTGAATAGACAACAAAAAGACTTGCTGAGAATCAGATCCCAGTGGCCATCAATTTGGTGGTTCAGATGGAGATGAGATGGAGAAGAAAAAACTCGAAAAAGGGAGAGATTGAGAGAAGGGTTTCTCTTTCCTATATATAAATATATTGTTTAAGTAAAATAGATTTGAGAGAGAATTGTAGAGAGAGATGTGTATATTATTATTGAGAATAGTAGCCCTATATATAGGGATTACAAAGTACTAGTTCTAATGTTACAAGGAATACCAATCCGTGTAAGATTGGGAAATCTAGAACCTTCTCTCCTATTGCTACTCCTAGTTTGATAAGGCACACTAAATCAATATTCCTTCAACACTCCCCCTTGTGCCGCTTCAAACTTGGTGGTGACGCTTCGTCCGTTGCCTCGTTAAAAACCTTGACAGGTAACAAAAACCCTGTGGGATAAAAATAACCCTGGTCGAAGGACAAAAAGAGCACAACACGTCCTTCACTCTTCGAGATCGAACATGTAGACATCATAACTCCCCCTGATGTCGATATCTCCCCCTGATTGCTACAATCGTGGGAGTTCGGATAACTTTCTCAATCCGATGCTCTTCACATGTTTCTCGAAGGTGGATTTAGGTAACGACTTAGTGAATAAGTCCGCTACATTATCCTCTGATCGGATTTGATTCACTTCAATCTTTAGAAGTGATTGTTGTTGCTGATTATAAAAGAACTTAGGCGATATATGCTTGGTGTTGTCGCCCTTGATGAAACCTAACTTCATTTGTTCAATACAAGCTGCATTATCCTCATAAATGCATGTAGGTTCATCTGTGGTAGACTTCAAACCACAACTTCCTTGAATATGTCGAATCACAGACCTTAGCCATATACATTCTCGTACGGCTTCATGTAGAGCAATAATCTCTGCATGATTTGAGGAAGTAGCAACAAGGGTCTGCTTTGTAGACCTCTAAGATATCGCAGTGCTTCCCATGGTAAAGACATAACCCGTTTGGGAGCGACCTTTGTGAGGGTCAGAGAGGTACCCTGCATCAGCAAATCCCATCAAAACATCATTGTCGTTTTGATGGAGGGGAGTAGGGTGAGGCCGACCACCCTTGGTGTTGGTGGCGGCGTCGGCGGCAATATGGCCGGCCACTTTGTCATGGTGGACGGTGGCTCCATGCCTAATGGGGTCCGATCCCATTCTTCCGTCATTCCTCTTCTCTCTGTAGGGATAAAATAGGCCCATATCAATCGTACCTCCTAGGTATCGAAAGATTGTCTTTACACCAATCCAATGGAGGCGTGTTGGCGCGGAGCTATGTCGAGCTAACAAGTTCACTGCGAATGAGATATCCGGTCTTGTGCATTGAGCTAAGTACAATAATGCGCCTATTGCACTCAAATAGGGCACTTCGGCCTCTAATGGTTCTTCGTCCTCATCCTTTGGACGAAGCGGATCTTTTCCGGGCTCAAGACTACTACCAATCATGGGAGTACTCACAGGCTTTGCTTTATCTTCATTAAAGCGCCTTAGGATTTTCTGAGTATATGCAGACTGATGGATCAAAATCCCATCACTACGGTGCTCGAGTTCTAAACCGAGACAAAACCGTGTTTTCCCAAGATCTTTCATCTCAAATTCGGATTTCAAGTATTTAGCAGTTTCCTTCAACTCATCTAGAGTTCCAATTAGGTTCATGTCATCGACATAAACTGCTACGATTGCAAATCCGGAACTTGTTCTCTTAATGAACACGCATGGGCATATTTCATTGTTAATATATCCCTTCCCAATCAAGTAGTCACTTAGACGGTTATACCACATCCGTCCGGATTGTTTTAATCCATATAGTGAGCGTTTTAATCTTATTGAAAACGCGCTCCGTGGTTTAGAGCCACTTGATTTGGGTAATTGAAGTCCATCTGGAACCTTCATATATTTCTCTGAATCTAGATCCCCATAGAGATATGCTGTAACCATATCCATAAGCTGCATGTCAAGTTTTTCAGAAACTACCAAACTGACAAGGTAGCGGAACGTTATAACGTCCATTACCGGAGAATATGTCTCCTCGTAGTCGATTCTAGGGCGTTGTGAGAAACCTTGCGCCACAAGGCGGGCTTTATATCTTACCACCTCATTTTTCTCATTACGTTTTCTAACAAAGACCCATTTATGGCCAACAGGCTTTACACTTGGGGGTGTCTGCGTTACAGGCCCAAATACCTGTCTCTTTGTTAGTGAATCCAATTCAACCTGGATCACATCTTTCCATTTAGGCCAATCTGCTCTTCGTTGACATTCTTCAACAGAGCGAGGTTCGATATCATCATATTCTATAATTCCTTTTGCAATATGATATGCAAATGCATCATCAATCGCCATAGAATTTCTATCCATCATCTCATGTACACTAGTGTAATTTATGGAGATTTCTCTATTCTCTGGAGTTGGTTCTGACATTGGAGCGTCCCCCAATGATGTCTCTTGGACATAACCATAATCCGGAATATTCTCATGAGATGGATTATTCACATTGATGATTAATGGATTATTTTGTGCCAAACTCGCTTTCTTTCTTGGGCGAGAATCCATCGAACCTATGGGCCTCCCGCGCTTCCTGGCAGGAGCCGTGGGCCTAGCCATAGAGTCACCATCATTGAGAGATGGGACGTTGGCGCCATGCTCATGCATTCTTGAGTTGGTGTCATGTCCTCTACTTTTAGGGACATCAATCCTTGCAGGCACGTTTGCAGCAGGTATGTGTGATCTCGTCACTTTAGCGATATCAGAAAACGCATCAGGCATCAATTCTGCTACGTTCTGAAGATCGAGAATTCTCCGCACTTCAATTTCGGACTGTGCGGTTCGGGGATCAAGATGAGACAGAGTGGGGACAGACCACGACAATTCCTGTCGTTCCAGTTGAACATTGATGTTCTTACCTCCCCCTAACGACGGGAAGACTGTCTCATCGAAGTGACAATCCGCAAATCTAGCGGTAAAGAGATCGCCTGTCAAGGGTTCTATGTAACGGATAATCATTGGAGAATCATATCCAACATAAATGCCTAATCGTCTTTGAGGACCCATTTTGGTGCGCTGTGGTGGCGCAATTGGCACATAAACTGCACACCCAAATATGCGTAAGTGTGAGACATGAGGCTCATACCCAGTCACCATCTAGGACGCAGAAAAGGGTTGAGTGGCAGTGGGCCTCAGACGAATAAGCACAGCTGCATGCAATATTGCATAGCCCCAAGCAGAAATAGGAAGATTGGTGCGCATTACCAATGCCCTAGCGACCATTTGTAGTCGTTTAATGGTGGCTTCTGTGAGACCATTTTGGGTGTGAACATGAGGAACAGGATGTTCAACATCAATCCCAATGGATATGCAATAATCATCAAAAGTCTTTGATGTAAACTCTCCAGCATTGTCTAATCTTATAGACTTAATAGGATGATCAGGGTGGTGAGCCCTTAACTTAATTATTTGTGCTAGGAGTTTAGCAAATGCAGCGTTCCTTGTGGACAATAGCATGACATGTGACCAGCGTGTCGATGCATCAACCAATACCATAAAATATCGAAATGGTCCGCATGATGGTTGAATAGGTCCACAAATATCACCTTGGATTCTTTGCAAGAATGGTATATTTTCTTTGGTGTCCTTTGCATAGGATGGTCTCGATCCTAACTTTGCTAAAGAGCAGGCTTTGCAGAACGAATGATGGGCTTTAGAAACAACCAATGAGGATTTTGGTTGAGCCACAAAATCACAAGTGACTTGAGAAGTAAAAGTTGGAGACAAAGGAGCCTTGGTGGCGTCAATGCCACCCTGAGGCCGCAGGGGGAAGGCGGCGCCGGCCAAGTATGGCCGGATTTGGGGGTGAACGGCGCCGTGAGGCGCAGGGGCTCCTTCGGTGTCCAAAAACCGAGTTTTACTTCTTGTCGTTCTGAAAAAGGGATGTCCGTGTGAAGTCTTTAATATACGGATCATCATGTCACGACCTGGGTGTCCCAAACGGTCGTGCCAAAGCCTATATGTGTCAGAATCCCATAAATCATCTCTCATGACATGGTTGGATTCAATGACTCGAATAGTGGTTGCATACAACTCACTAGATCGACACATAAGTTTCTCTAATACTCAGTTATTTCCGTAGTCATTAGAGGTGATGCAAAGGAACTCTTGTCCATTCTCACAATGTGTTTCCACATGAAAACCATTGGCTCTTATATCATTGAAGTAATAAAGTTCGAAAAATATGTCTACGACTTGAGATAAAATAAATCGATACTTTATTAATAATAGCCAATGATTACACCAAAGTTTCGTGACCAAAATCTAATCCAACATAAAAATCAAACCGTAGACAAATCGTAGTTACTCAATCCGTTCGGTAATTTCAATTTAGTTGTGACCAGGTAAGGTAAGGCGAGATTTTGGTGGAGCGTTGCTCACTTTTAAAACCGTTCTCTCAGATCAAACCTTGCCTAGACATCACAAGTACTCTTGAGTACGCCTAGAGGGAAAAAGTTAATACAACAAGTCATTTTATTGATTTAAGGCATAATTGCCATTACATGATTCTCGGAAATAATAAAGACTATTCTAAAAATAAAAATCTGCGGCATTTTATCTTCATCGCCAGATTTAAAGTCTTTGTGAACTCGATGTCTTGATCACCATGATGCGACTACCTCCGTAGGTATATTGCAAATTCAGGTCCATTGATCAGACGTTCCATATCAGAAATAGACACCATAAAGAGGATTCTCCCTTGATTGAGGTGCATTGGCGCAATATGCATAGTCCCTAGGACTGGTGGCGTTGGAAAGTGGTGCCCATGGCCAACGTTGGCTCCATGGTTTCCAACCCTATGTCCCTCAAAATCACGCCTCCTACGGTCGTGTGATTGTCGCCTTGTGCGATTACCTTCTTGAGCATTCCGATCGTATGGATCATGACGTCGATGGCGACTTTCTCTAGCCATAGGACGATGCTCTTGATAGCTATCTTGAAGCCTATCAAATCTTCTTTGCACAAGTTCATTGCCATGTCCTTCAGTAGTGGCCATAGCTTCAATAAGCTGTTGAAAACTTGTGATCCGTCTTGCATTTACATGAGTCCGGAGTAAGTCAGAGGACCTCATAGCATAGACGGGGAAGGTAATGAGGGTTTTCTCAATCAATTGGTCTTCTGTGATTGTTTTTCCACAGAGACGCATCCGAATAAAATTGCATGATAGTGTCAAATTCAGAGAAGCGAAGATCTTTCCATTCTGCTTCTGTATTCGGAAGTATGGAGTCACGAACATTGCCATATCGTTCGCGAAGCGCATGCCAAAGCTTTATGGCGCTATCCTCATTTATGAACTCAAATTGTAGGTCACTATCCATGTGACGTTTCATGAAGGCAAGTGCCTTGGAATTATCTTTCTCAGTTTGAGGGTCTGGAGCTGTTTCTATAGGACAAAGCTCTTGGATTGTATGCAATAAATCACGGGCAATAAGGTGGATCTCGACATCAGTGACCCAAATTAAGTACCTTTTGCCTGCATAATCCAATGGAACAAAATCGAGTTTGTTCATGTTTGACATCCTGAAAGATGAAACAAGAACAAGTTAGTTTCGGAGTCAATGCTTCCACGAAAACTAATATAAATAAGATTTCCGAACTATGCTACCAAGAAATCGATTTCCAAGAATAATTGAATTAGACCGAAACAATGATGTTTGAATGGTTAAAATAGATGCTCACGAACGCTCTTAGTCTGTAGCATACGAACGCTCTTAGTTCGTTAAATCGATGCTTACGGACGCTCTTAGTCCGAAGTCTTACGAACACTCTTAGTTCGTTAATTGCGTGAATCCCCACGATTCCGCTTTTCAAGAATTGAACTCACGTTATAAGAAAGGTGGGATGAAGAAGAAGGGAGGTTTTTAAGTCCCCGAGAAAAGAAGAAATATATAAATTTCAAAATCTAGGAACTTCAAAACTTACTCATTTGGATACTTACTTGTTGGTATTGGGATTTGAATCACGCGCGTGTCGATGCAGGCGTGATGGAGCGAAGCAGTCCGAGTAGAGGCGTGCAGCAGTGAGTTATATGTGCAGCAGGGGCTGCAGGAGGATGCTGGGCCGAGAGGTGCAGTAAGGCTGCAGGGGTGGCAGCTGCTAGACGCAAAGCTGCAGGCGCACGGGCGCGTAGGAGGTAGCAGCGAGCGCAATAGGTGCTGCAGGGAGCAGCAGACGTGCGGCAGAGCTGTAGAGGGCAGCAGGCAGCGACGCAGGGGCGTGTGGCTGCAGGTGCAGCGCGCAGGGCAGCAGGGGCTGCTGTGATGTGGTAGGGCTAGCTCGGGCCAGGTGGCTTCGGCAGATTTTGGTGAAGAGGGTTGATTGGGTTTTGTTTTTGGTTTTTGCTTTGTGGCTAGAGTCGTGCTGATAACGTGTTTAAGTAAAATAGATTCGAGAGAGAATTGTAGAGAGAGATGTGTATATTATTATTGAGAATAGTAGCCCTATATATAGGGATTACAAAGTACTAGTTCTAATGTTACAAGGAATACCAATCCGTGTAAAATTGGGAAATCTAGAACCTTCTCTCCTATTGCTACTCCTAGTTTGATAAGGCACACTAAATCAATATTCCTTCAACATATATGTATTTAATTGATACACAGACACATGAGATAGAGTTTCCACTGTAAACCGAGCCTTGAGCAATAAAATAAATATTTTATTATTTATTTTACCCAATTTGTTTTTCTTTTCTCAAGTAAAAATTCAGTCCCCACTGTTAACAGTGACAACAAAAAATAACCCACCCAAGATTATTATCAGTGTCATACTGTTTCAGATGCACACTGAAGATTTGCAGTGGCTGTAAGTTAGTCCCTAATGGGGAAATTTCTAGTAGTGGTTTAGAGAGTTCGGAGTTGGGACTATCCATTAACTTACGAACGTTCTCAAGCCTATCCAAATTTCATGAAGGGTTGAACCGTTGAAGGTAAGCATTCTTGAAAGCATCTTATATGGTTTTTCAGCTGCGTTTATTCAAATTTGGAATTGTACATATTGAAGGTACTTGAGTTTCTTGGAACAAGATCGATTAGAGTTGTAGTTATGGACTCGTCCGCTTAAATTCTCATTGGATTAGTTTTCTGTTCTCTCTTATCACAAGGTGAGAGCTTTTTCCTTTGGATTAAGGATAGGTAATTTTCTTTTGTTTTGAATGCTCAGCCTTCAGTCGAAATAGAGAAATATTGTTGCAGTTCTGAAGGTCATTAGGTTTATGAAAAGTCATTAGGACTTTCTGTTTTAATATATATCTCAGAATTAGCGTAGATGAGTTCTTTCTACATAATTCATGTTAGGTTCATTTCTTAAGCACTTCAAATCAAGTTTATATTTGAAAGGTTTAGAGTAAGCGATATCTTGTTAGCATTGAGATTGAATGTATACTACTATCTTGTTATGCTTCATCACAATAAGAATGCCTCCAGGGTTGGCTTTATTACTTCATACTAGACAAGTTTTAATACATGCAATGGATTAATGAAACCGTGATGCTACTGCTGCTGATAAGCTTTGCACTAGAACTGGACTTTTAACCTTATGAGTTTCGTCAGACCAAACCAAGGATGAGGACATATGTGATCCATCTGGCAACCCTCTTCCAGCAATGGTCAGATTGAAAGTCTTCTCCTCGTTCATGGACTTGAAGGAAAGAACTTGAGGCTCCACTTTGATGTCAACTTGAGAATTTGGCATGATTTCGGCCTTGTAAGTGGAATTTGCAAGGCCAACATTTGTAACTCTTCTACGTACTGTCACCGTAAAAGGTGTCATTGGTGTAACAACAGCTGATATTGAAGGGTAGTTGAGATCCTTTGCCGATCCTTGTTCAGAAGCTGTAGGACAAGTGCTGTTATCGCCTGATATAAGTCTAACTCTCACCTCGTCCATGACCAAACAGAGTAACTTAATGTAATCCTCTGCAGAAGCATCATACACAAGCCCTGGGTCAATAGCTTTTAGAGGATTGATATGACCGGATCCATAGGCAAATTCACCAGGGGATGCGCTGTTGGATGTATCATTCATAGGCCAAGCTGTAGTCATAAGAGCAGATTTAATGGCTGCTGGAGACCAATCAGGGTGGAACTCTTTAACATATGCAGCTACACCAGTGGCGTGGGGGCAAGACATGGAGGTTCCGGATAGTATATTATACTTGACTCGTCTTGTGTCTCTAGAGCCACTTGTGACAGGAACATCACTCGGATATGCAGCTATAATTGTCACTCCCGGGCCAGTTACATCTGGCTTAATAATTTCAGGTAATATTTGATTAGGTCCACGCGAAGAGAAAGAAACAACTTCAGGTGCAGCTGGATCTTTTATGTTTTCACTCTTTGATATGCTTGCTTGAGGATCTTTCGTGGAGTTCGTGTAAGATATGGCCACATTATAGTCTTCGGATCTCAAACCCACAGCAGGCATTGGGAAAAGAGAAGCATCATCAGGTATGGGATTGTAGAAAATTGTGCCTCGTGCACCAGCTCGATCAGCCTCATATACTCCATTGGGCTGGTCACATAGCACGATCTTGTTCCGAACTGAATTACTGTCTAGGCAACCATCTTCACAATTCGTAGCATTGTATTCAGGGCATTTACTTGAAGCATCTTTTCCATATATTAAAGGAAAACTACCTTTCAATATGAAAGAGTTCACTGAAGCCCCTACTAGTGTCCTACTTCCAAGAACGGCCTTGTCAATGATCCGACGGTCTTTGCTACTCGCTGCGACTGCAAGCATCCACGGCGCTACACTTGTTACAGTACCAGCTCCAGGACCACGGTTGCCTGCAGAGTGTGATGTCAATATCCCTTTCTTCATTGCATGATAAGAACCAACTGCTATAGGATCATTATCAAAAGGAACGGGACTTCTACTTCCAAGTGAGACTGACACAATGTCAACTCCATCAGCAATTGCATCGTCAAAAGCAGCCAATATAGCCTCTGAAGAGCACCCTGTAGCCCCACAGACTTTATACGCAGCAATTCTTGCTGAGGGAACCCCTCCTCTTGCTGTACCTGGTTCTAATCCGTAAAAGCTTACATCCGTTACCACATTCCCTGCTGCCGTTGAGGCAGTGTGGGTTCCATGGCCGTCTTCATCCCTTGCAGACTCTGCTGGGTCGTAAAAACGAGCTCCAATTATCTTGTTGTTGCAGCTGAAATTTTCTCCACCTTCACAAACACCTTTCCACTTCATAGGAGCAGCACCAAAACCTTCATCTCTAAAGCTCTCCGAATCAGGGTCAATTCCAGTGTCAATCACAGCAACAATAATATTACTCTCAGCTGTAGCTTTTCGAGGACTTGTCAGCTTGAGACCCATAAAGTCCCATGACCTCGTCGTTTGAAGTTGGAAGGTTCTGCTAGGAAAGACAGAGACCACCTCCTTCATGTTAGCAGTCTTTTCTTTTTCTTGATCACTGAGCTTTGCAGCAAATCCATTGAAGCTCCTTTGGTAGCTCCTTATCAAGCAATTTTCAGCAGAACTGCCATCAACAACTCTTTGCAGTATATCGAGGTGATGAGACCTTGGCGAGTACTCCTCATCATCCGGAAGTGATCCCAGATACACTATATGAACCTTTCTATCTTCATGATCAATGGCATTGCACAATAAGCTCATAGTAAGTACGAGTGTAGAGAAAGCATAAGAGAATAGGAATGCTCCATGCTTAGCCATTGTTCTCTCCTCAATATTCTAGCTGGTGATCATTACTTATACCGTTACGTGGATAAAAAGAATCGAATTTTGTGGCAACGGACTTTAATAAGATGATAACGTCGAAAGGAAATATCGGTACGTATGCCACTAGCCAATAGTAATCACAATAGGAAAACGCAGTGGGGTCACAAAGCAGTGGAAGGGCAGCGTCATATTACTTGGTCCCCACTCCCCTTTTACTTATTCCCGTCGAAACTAGAAGAACAAAAAACCAGAAAAAAAAAACCCAAATCTGTCAAGCCAAGCCGTGCCGTGTCTTTCCTCGTCAAGCCAAGCCAAATCATAAGGTCTAGGTGAAGCCCAAAAACATCGCTATGCGCGCCTGAGCAGTAGACTAATTTCTGCTACTTAGTTAGCTTGGTAGTTTCCAAAGAACTGGAAATGCAGCTCATGGATATGGATACTGCATATCTCTATGGGGATCTTGATTCATATATATATATATATATATATATATATATATATATATATATATATATATATATACGGATTCGTTCGAGAGCGGACGTCCGCAACCCAGAAAAAGTGCGGACGTCGCTGCTCCGGCCTCGATCAAGCGGCGACGGTGCGGCGCGGCTTGCCGGAGGGATGCTGGGGGTCGTGCGGAGGGGTCTGCGGTCCGATGGAGTCGCCGGCGACGGTTCTGCTGTGCTGCACAGAACCTGCAACTGCAGGTGAGGTGGCTGCCCAAAAACCAGCAAGCCCGACCTCCTCCGACCTCGAACTCCGCCCAGAAGAGAAGTCGCCTGCTGCATCGACGTCCGCACTTTAGCGACAGTGCGGACGTCCGCCCTTGATCGGGCCTCTATATATATATATATATATATATATATATATATATATATGAAAGTGCAAGGTCCCAATCTCGCTCCAATCCCAACCTGCAGCCACGACACAGCCAATCCCATCCACCGAGAGAGAAGATGTAGGACACCTCCCGATCCCATCCTCCGAGATATAGGCACGTCCACCAAACAAGCAACTCGTCCGGCCGCATTCCACATGCGCTGGCTAGACTAGAGGCCGTCGCCAAAGCTGGGGCACAGCCGGACAGGCACAAGCACTGCCAACGGCGTCCTACAGAGAGAGTTTTTTCTAGGGTTTTAATAATTTTTTTCTGTTTCGTCATTGGCTCTATTATTGTAAAAGAATTTGCACAAGTTTTGATTAAAAATCCGAATTCAGGCATGCAGTAATGGAAAATATATTACTTGTAGTTAAATTTCATTCCTTATAGCTAGGATGGGAAAAGTCCAATTCCTTTCAAGAAAATGTTTCAGATTTTATGTATATTTGGCTCAGTTGCAATAAGAAGGCATCCCCGGCCAGATAGCCACCAACTAGCTATTTACCAAAATATAACCATTCTGATTGCAATCAAACAATGCCCCTTTGTGCTAGTGTATGAAGAAAATAGAATTTCGTCTTTGGCTCTATTATTGCAAAAGAATTTGCACAAGTTTTGATTAAAAATCCAAATTAAGGCTTGCAGTAATGGAAAATATATTACTTGCAGTTACATTTTATTCCTTATAGCTAGGATGGGAAAAGTCCAATTCCTCTCAAGAAAATGTTTCAGATTTTATGTATACTTGGCTCATTTGCAATAAGAAAACATCCCCGCCCAGATAGCCACCAACTAGCTATTTACCAAAATATCACCATTCTGATTGCAATCAAACAATGCCCCTTTGTGCTAATGTATGAAGAAAATAGAATTTCTTCTTTGGCTCTATTATTGTAAAAGAATTTGCACAAGTTTAGACTAAAAATCCAAATTAAGGCCTGCAGTAATGGAAAATATATTACTTGCAGTTACATTTCATTCCTTATAGCTCGGGTGGGAAAAGTACAAATCCTTTCAAGAAAATGTTTCAGATTTTATGTATACTTGGCTCATTTGCAATAAGAATGCATCCCTGGCCAGATAGCCACCAACTAGCTATTTACCAAAATATCACCATTCTGATTGCAATCAAAATATGGCCCTTTGTGTTAGTGTATGAAGAAAATAGAATTTCGTCTTTGACTCTATTATTGTAAAAGAAATTGCACAAGTTTTGATTAAAAATCCAAATTAAGGCCTGCAGTAATGGAAAATATATTACTTGCAGTTACATTTCATTCCTTATAGCTAGGATGGGAAAAGTCCAATTCCTTTCAAGAAAATGTTTCAGATTTTATGTATACTTTGGCTCAGTTGCAATAAGAAGGCATCCCTGGCCAGATAGCCAGCAACTAGCTATTTACCAAAAGATCATCATTCTGATTGCAATCAAACAATGGCCCTTTTTGTTAGTCTATGATGAAAATAGAATTTAGTCTTTGGCTCCAGTATTGTAAAAGATTTTGCACAAGTTTTAATTAAAAGTCCAAATTAACGCCTGCAGTAATGGCAAATCCATTACTTGCACATTTCATTCCTTAGAGGATGGTAAATGTCCAATACCTTTCCAAAAAATGTTTCAGATTTTACGTATATTTGGCTTAGTAGCAATAAGAAGGCATCCCCAGATAGCCACGTACCAACTAGCTATTTCCAAAATTGATTGCATTCAAACAATGTCCCTTTGTTGGAGTTTTTGAGAAAAACATATAGCCATAAAAATATAACTGACACAAACATTATTTAATTTTGCTGGAAGAAACTTCTACTTCTAGGGAATTGGAAAGATACACAATGACTGGTTCTCAAATCTCAGTGAAGCTTTAGATATATATCTTCAATTTCATACTATTTTTTTGCTGAATAAAACAAAAAACAGAAACCTATTTTTGGCTGGTTTCTGGAAAAATTCAAGGAAAAGTAGAAAACAGAATAAAAAGAATACAATGATGATACCGTTAAGTGGATAAAAAGAATCGAATTTTGTGGCAACGGACTTCAATAAGATGATAACGTCGAAATGAAATATCGGTACGTATGCCACTAGCCAATAGTAATCACAATAGGAAAACGCAGTGGGGTCACAAAGCAGTGGAATGGCAGCGTCATATTCCTTGGTCCCCTTTTTCTTATTCCCGTCGAAACTAGAAGAACACAAAACCAGAAAAAAAAAAAAAATCCAAATCTGTCAAGTCAAGCCGCGCCGTGTCTTTTCATGTCAAGCCAAGCCAAATCATAAGGCCTAGCAGAAGCCCAAAAACATCGCTATGCGCGCCTGAGCAGTAGACTAATTTCCGCTACTTAGTTAGCTTAGTAGTTTCCAAAGAGCTGGAAATGCAGCTCATGGATATGGATACTGCATATCTCTATGGGGATCTTGCTTCATATATATATATATATATATATATATATATATATGAAAGTGCATGATGGCCTTACATTACCCAAGTCTAGTGACTCTAAACCACAGAGTGCGTTTGCAATTAGGTTGAAACGCTTACTTTACAGATTGAAACAATCCGGGCGGATGTGGTATACCCGTTTAAGTGACTACTTGATTGGGAAGGGATATAAGAACGATGAATTATGCCCATGCGTATTCATAAAGAAAACAAGTTTTGGATTTGCAATTGTAGCTGTATATGTCGATGATATGAACATAATAGGTACTCTTGATGAAATAAGAGAAACCGTGAGCTACTTGAAACCGAATTTGAGATAAAGGATCTTGGGAAAACTCTATTATGTCTAGGCCTTGAACTAGAACACCGAGTTTGTGGAATACTAATCCACCAGTCTGCGTATGTCCAAAAGATGCTCAGGCGATTTAACATGGATAAAGCGCATCTTGCTAGCACTCCCATGATCGGTCGAAGTTTGGATGCAAGGAAAGATCCATTTCGTCCAAAGGAAGATGACGAAGAGGTGTTGGGAGTTGAAATTCCCTATCTCAGTGCAATAGGCGCATTATTGTACTTAGTCTAGTGCACTCGACCGGACATTGCATTCTCAGTGAACTTATTAACTAGATTTAGCTCAGCGCCAATGCAGCGTCACTGGAATGGTATCAAGAACATTTTTCGATACCTAAAAGGAACCATTGACTTGAGACTGTTCTTTCCCTACAGAGAGTCAAGATGGAACTGCAATCTCTAAAGGAAATGTTGATAGCAAAAGCGCCACCCACTACACTGAAACCACAAATAATGTTTTGGTTGGTTTTGCTACTGCTGGGTACCTCTCTGACCCACATAAAAGTCGTTCCCAAATTGGTTATGTATTTACCATTGGCAACACGGTGATATCTTGGAGATCAACTAAGCAAACCCTTGTGGCTACCTCCACGAAGCATTCTGAGACC
This sequence comes from Rosa rugosa, assembly GCF_958449725.1. Classification (NCBI taxonomy): domain Eukaryota; kingdom Viridiplantae; phylum Streptophyta; class Magnoliopsida; order Rosales; family Rosaceae; genus Rosa; species Rosa rugosa. Next base: position 7,284,304 of record NC_084825.1, read on the forward strand.
ATTGCTTTACATGAGGCAGTTCATGAGTGTATATGGTTAAGAGCTATCATTACACATATTCGAGGGACTAGTGGTTTGAGTCCTACCACTAAAGAACCTACTTGCATTTATGAAGATAATACAGCTTGCATCGAATAGATGAAGCTAGGTTATATCAAGGGTGATAATACAAAACACATATCGCCAAAGCTTTCCTACAATCAGCAACAACAGGCTCTCCTCAAGATTCAACTGAATCAAGTAAGGTCTGAGGAGAATGTGGCAGATTTATTTACCAAATGATTGCCTAAGGCCATATTTGAGAAACATATGAAAAACATAGGAATGCGAAGACTTTCCAAGCTCCCTTGACTGATGTAAGGATCAGGGGGAGGTGTAGACTTCAGAGGGGTCTAACACACACATGTCGTCATAAAATGTAATAGGTGTATTGTGCTCTTTTCCTTCAACCAAGGTGTATTTTTCCCACAGGGTTTTTTTTTATTGTTACTTGGCAAGGATTTTAGTGAGGCAACAATTCATGCACCATTTCGTCTTTGACTTGGCACAAGGGGGAGTGTTAAAGGAAAAACACATTATGTGCATTCGTCAAAGTAACTGACGAAGAGGGAATTAGGGAATTAGCGGTTACCTCAATCATTCATTATTGTAATTGCTATTACCATTGTAATCTTCACCCTATATAAAGGGACTATCTAATGAAATGAGTAGACGAATTTCTCCAGCTTACTTTTACAATTTAGTCTTTGATTGGCTCTAACATGGTAAAAGATTTTACACAAGTTTTGATTAAAAATCCAAATTAAGGCCTGCAGTAATGGAAAATATATTACTTGCAGTTACATTTCATTCCTTATAGCTAGGATGGGAAAAGCCCAATTCCTTTGAAGAAAATGTTTAAGATTTTATGTATACTTGGCTCAGTAGCAATAAGAAGGCATCCCTGCCCAGATAGCTGATAGGAGCATAAAATGCGATAAATATAATGTGAAACCTTTATACTTTTCTTAGCTATTTCCTTTAAAAAGTCAGTTTTAACTTCGTTTTCTTTTTAGGTAGTTCGTGGAGTGATTCAAGAGAAATAAGAGCTGAAAGGGAGCAACGAAGCCATAGATCATGAAGTACTGATGCAGAGGACCAATTTTGGTCAACCATTTGGCCAGAAATTACAAGGGAAGTCCACGGAATTCATTGTGCAAAACAGTTGCTGCAAAGCAGAAAACTGCAGTTTCAGAATCAGCTTTCTGGGAACGGTTTTGAGGAGCAATTCTTGCACCCTTCCAGATGCACCTTTTCAGAAAGGGCCAGTAATCCTTGAATAAATGATGTTATACTTCAACTGCAGCTAAATAAAAGGTCAGAAGCGTCAACGAGGCAGTAGGAAATCAAAGTCGAAGTATGCTTCCCGATAAGGCAGAAACTGTCAGCTTTTCACGAAACTTTTTGGGAGATCTTTTCCGGCTATTTTCTTGGAGTTTTTCCAGAAGGTTATTGATCATTCTAGATGATATGATGTCATAGAGCACGTGGGAGTCAAGAACCATCCAGAAACTTGTCAAGAAGAAGTCGTTCCTTGTCCAAGAAGGAAGCTTCAGAGTCAGAAATTGAATCCTAGTCAAAACAGGACGGTTTTGCAGAATTCATCTTTGGACGGATTTCCAGGGCATTTTTGGAAGGTTATTGCTGCTGCAAATATGAAGGAGAGTCCTAGAATGATTCCTCAAGATTTTGGGAAGATTATTAAGGCTTGAAAATCATTTAATTATGTACCAAGTAGAGTAATCCTCAAGCAACTAAGAGAGGCTTTCAAAGCAGAATTAGAAAAGGAAACTTGGGGGTGCTCCACATATATATACAACAGCAGAACACGTTCCAAAAGACACCATCCTACAGCGCCATCTTCTGCTCCCAAACCCTAGCACACAAAGTCTAAAAATTCCCAAGTCTTCAAGAAGGAAATCCGTGCACATCACCATCCATCTCCATCAAGCTTCTGCCGTGACTTATCTTGAAGGAGTGCCTGCATATAAGGCTGCCTAAAAGTGAACTCGTGGCTCTCATACTCTCCTTTTTACGGTTTTTATTATCTTGTAATCTAATACTCATGTTTTTAATTATTGAATTTAAGACGATGTGTGGCTAGTTATTTTTGTTAGGGGCGAGGTTTGAAGCCCCAATTATGTAGAACATATGTTTGTTTAAATTTAGTTTCTTGATCTTTGGTGTGGATTGGTTGTTTATCTCTGATTGATTGAAAACTTTTACATGTGTTTGTTTTATGGTGGCCAACATAGGATTTATGCATGTAATTGGAGCTAGGTTTAGAAAATAATTCACCTAATCGTCTTGTTTTCTAATCCACAAGTATGCAAGGCTTTGAACAAAAGTTGATGTTTTAAACAACTAGAAGAGCATGCTAGGTAGGCGTTCCACACTAGACTGCAACTCTATAATCAATCGTTTCCATGAGATCTTAATGCGTCAAATATGTTAACACTATATGTGTTGTTGATAGGATAGCGTTCTATACCTTGATTGCATGTTTGATAGGCTTAGCTATTGTGCGTTCACGTAGACTAAGTAATTAGGGAAACATTAATAAGGGACATGATCTGCTCCGACTTGTTTCTTGGTTGATTTTTGTTCACACCTTGGTAATTGAAACTAGGTTAACTTAACATTGTTCGAAAGTAATTGGTGGTGGATTTCCGAGTCTCTAACGTCTTCTCCATATTGTTTTTCAACTTAAAATTGAAATTACTTTCTTATTTTCCTTTTATTTTTGTAGGAACATAAAAACCCCAAATCTGTTTCAACTTAGGATTGCAACGCACCCTTCTATCCCCATCTTGTCCTGCCATCTTTTTCCCTCTTTGACGTTTTTCTTTTTCTTAGTTTTGTTATTTGTTTGTGCTTTAGTTAGTTTTGTTTTGTTTTCTTTTCTGTGAATTATAAAGTTACCCTCAATCCCCGGCTTGAACGATCCCTGCTTACTCTATATTGCTAACGACTACATCTTGCAGGGTTAAGTTGAGCGTCTATTTTGGGCGTATCAATAGCCACCAACTAGCTATTTACCAAAATATCACCATTCTGATTGCAATCAAACAATGCCCCTTTGTGCTAGTGTATGAAGAAAATATAATCTTATCTTTGGCACTATTTTTTTTTTTTTTTTTTGAATAAAGGGCTTGTGCGGCTGCCCTGAAGTCTTGATTAATGAAACTGTCGAATACAAGGAGGGGGACATTAAGCCTACCCCTGATTATAATATGCATCTAGAGTATGTCCCGAAATAATATCAGAAATCTCTACAAAACTCATGTATTCTAACAAGCACCAACTAGCAAAGAGTGCACAATTGGCTACTCTATTTGCTTTGACATAGCAGTGACATAACAGAAAGATAACTTGATATGTAACACGATTTCAACATAGAATAATTACTAGATGCATAGCTTCCTCATTATGTTGCCGCCGGAGGATAGATCCAATGACACTTAGCTTCACCCTACCACTAGGCGGTAGTGACCATTTGACGAAGCAAGGAACTCGCCGCCTACCTAGAGCAGACAAGGCACTTTGAGTGCACACACAAGCACATAGCTTGACTAGCCCTACACAACTAATGTAGGGAATTATTGCTCGCATAAAGCGCAACATAACTAGAAAATGTAAATAAATAAAAATAGTAAATAACATATAACCTAAGACGAAAATGGCTCCAACCTAATCTTCAGCCCACCATGGGCCCTGTTAGCCAAGTAGCTACCCTCAAGTATAAGGGGTACAAGTAATAATATAGGGATTTAAGAAAGGTTGTCGAACCCACGAGGATTGGATTCCTTTCACTAGCTAGGGTGTGAACCTAAGGAGAGCTAGAATATGCAAATGTACAATCACAAACCTAAATTCACAAGGAGATCTAGGTTCATGGTGAGTATGTGCAAGATGGAGTAGTGATTTGTTTTTGGTTTTTTTTGAAGATAGTTTTGAATTGAAAACAACTAGATGCTCAAATGTAAACTAAATTACTCTAAACTAAACTAGTGATATAATGGATGAAGTTAGGGGTTGGATTGTTTACCACTAACCTCCCTTGTAAATATTGAAGTTCAAATACAAGTGATGCTATTCTAATTTCCCAATTACCCTCTTTGCATCCGGATAAGACTACAAAGGCTTAAACTCCTTTAATGTTATCAATTTCAACCGGATAAGTCTAGAATTAACTACCTAAGAACAAATCCTATTACCGGTTAAGTCTCAATTCATTGTTCCTAGATGCATAAAGTTTTGAGTTTAGATAATCATGCAAGCAAACCAATCCTAGATCTAGGTGATTTTAACTCACAACCTTCACATGCACATAGAGGATGCTATCATGCTATTAATGTTCAACCTTCACATGCACATAGTTAAGTTTGAATGAATGCATTCACTTTTTGAATTAGCATATGAAGATGAAAATCATAAATAACATCAAATGCAAATTAAAACATCAATTCATACAAGTTTGGCTAGGGCTTTCAACCCTAGCCCTAACAAAGTAACTACTCACTCATAGTCATACAAATTGGCATCAAATCTATAAAGTAAATCAAGGTAAATTAAAGAGTTAAGGGAAGAAAGAACTAGTTGAAGCTTGACAAATCAATGGGTAGCTTCTCCTTCATTTTTCTCCTTCAATGCTCCTTGAATCCTCCTTGATAGTGGAATGGATGGATGATGAACGTCTTGATGGTGATGATGAATGGAATGGTAATGAAGATATGATGCTCCTTTGGCTAACTTTGAGTGGTAGTGATGGAGTTTATGGTGGTGGAAGATGGTAGTTGTGGTGGTGATGATGGAGGAGATGGAGTAGATTGGATATTGTGGGTTTGGATTTTGGGAGGTGGATATAGAGGTTTTATGAAGGAGATGAACAGAGAAAGAAGATGTAATGGGGTGTCATGGGTGATGTTGAGAGTGAGAAGAGAAGGTGTTTATATAGGGAAGAAAAAGAAGAGTGAAATAAAAATAATGAAATAAAAATAATGAAAGTGGTTTGTAAAATATGGAAAAGATGGAGTAATGATAAAATGAAAGCAAGGCATGAAGGTGCAGAAATATGGAAGTGATGATGGAGTAGAAAAATATATCCAAGGAAAAAGAGAAAAGCATCTAGTTTTCTTCATGTGGGTAGGAATATGTTGAACTATTTTTTTAGGTCACTTTCTACCCCTTTATTCCTTCAATTATTTCTCCACCAAGACTTCAGAATGGGCCTCCGATTTCTTCATATCAAATGTTCCTCTATGAGTGTAGATCATTGTGTCAAATTTTCAGAATTTATTTCTGTTTGGCTCCAATTTTGCTGCAGCTGGTCAACAGTCTCTTTTCTGCGCGGGCGTGCCAGCACCGTTCGGGTGCGGTCGTCGGGGGTGTCCCTTGACCTGACTTCTTTCAAGCAATTGTGGACGAGGAGAGCACCAACCTCGTCATGGGGATTCTTTCTGCCTCGTGGTGAGGACTTTTGCTGAGCTTCTTGAAAATCACAATCGATACTCGATGTTGTAGATCGAGCAGAGCGAGAACCACCGGGAAGTGAGGAGAACTTGCTAAAGCGTGACTTTAACTTGGCTGGGTTTCTAGGGCGTTACCCTTGCTTGGCTGGTTCTGTAACCGTTGTGGTCGCGGCACTACCGTCGGCTCCCGAGGAGACTAGGACCGAAGCACGTTGACAGAGGGTTTGGTGGCACTGAAAGTCGGCTTCTGAGAAGACTAGGACTAGGAGTGTGATCACCGCTAAGAGAAAGAGAAGGAGAGGAGTTGACCTTAGAGAGGTTTGCTCTAGAGAGAACTTAGATCATCTTAGAGATGTTGTTGTTGTGTTGTGAATGTGTGATTTAGAATGAGAAGAGAAGGTGTTTATATAGGGAAGAAAAAGAAGAGTGAAATGATGAGTGGAAGAAAAATAATGAAAGTGGAATATGAAAGTGATTTGTAAAATATGGAAAAGATAGAGAAATGATGAAATGAAAGCAAGGCATGAAGGTGCAACAACATGGAAGTGATGATGATCTATTAAAGAGATTGTCTTGAAAAATATATCCAAGGAAAAGAAGAAAAGCATCTAGCTTTCTTCATGTGGGTAGGAAACATGAACATGTGAATATTGAGCTGGTTTTAGGTCAGTTTCTGCCCCTTTATTCCTTCAATTATTTCTCCAACAAGCATTCGAAATTTCACTATGACCTCTTCATAAAAAATGTTCCATTATGAGTTTAGATCACCCTGGCAAAATTTCAGAATTTTTGGTATAGTGGTTGGGCCGAAAACGCTGCTGGACCTCTTACAGGTCCAGTTTTCCAGTTTTGCTTCTGCAAAAGATTGGACTGATTGTTTGAAGGCCTTCCACTCAAAAACATCTCTGGCACTCTTCATAAGAAATGATCCTTGGGCTGTCTAGAATGGATCTGGAAAGTTTCAGCACATTTCGATTTCATTTGGTTAGTCTGCCACCCCTCCTTCCTTGTCTAGCTCGGTTTTTTCCTAGCCGAAGTAGGAAAATATGCTAAAGTTGACTTGTCATACTTCCATAGTAGGCTTTATTTAGCCTCTAAATATATATTTCGAGCTTGTCGACAATATATAGCTTGAGCCACTGACATTGGCTCAATTTCTCCAAGACACGCCTTGTCAGGCCAAAATGTTTATTTTGGGTCCAAACATTGCCCCCCAGACCTCGAAGTCAAAGGTCCTCGTCTTGACTAAAGAGGTCTTGAATCAGCACTCCTCTTATAATGTCGTTGCTCCAAAGCCACTTGTATTGGCTTGACTAAAATTACTTGAACAGTAGCCTCTCTCCCTCTTAATTATACATAGTGAGCATACATATATTAATCGCCAGTCTTCCTTCGCGAACCATCCTTTGCGAGGCCATGTAATTAAAACCACTTCGCTGCCAACAATTCGCAACCCAGCTTTCGCCACAATTATTGGCAAAAATATTGATTTGACCTCCTCCACTGCTAATACCGTACTAGGCATATTAAATGCCTCCTGTATATGTGCCCAAACCAATACCAATGGCCTCTTAAGTATATTAGCAAGTTCCAGCCACTATTAGGCAAGAACACAATTTTTTGCATCCTCCGCGACGCACAAATTTGAAACTCTTTTTGTATTTTTGTATTTTTGTATTTTTGTATTTTTTTTTTTTTTTTTTTTAAATAAGACATTGTGAATCAAGGTTTAGACATGCGGCCCAAGTATAGTCGTCTAGACACAAATTTTCTTTCAAATCCTTTGGGCAACCTTACTGAAATGGCCAGGTGGGGGAGGGCGAACAAGAGAGGCAGAATCCATTTTGGCATGAGCTACTCCCACATAGTGGTTTAGGCCCATTTGCACGCACTTCTGGATTCAAGAACCTGTCATGAACGTTGTCCCCTTTCTAGACACCATTTCACATAGGCTATACTTACTAAGATGAGAAAGGTCATAAGTGTGAAGACAGTTCAACAAGTGTTAATAAAAGCCGCCCTTAACCTTAAGGGACCTGAACTAGGCACCAATAAGGAGTTTAGGCCAATATTAACAAAAGAGACTTCACCTATTCCGTTATGATTCACAAATGACGAAAATAAAAATCCTGTCAACTGAAAATTGACAGGAAATTTAAAAACAAAGAAAGAAGTTAGCAACACTATATTTGGCTAACCTCCAGAAGGCCACGGGGGAGGCCATCTATGCTTCACTCCAAGCTCCGATGTATCAAAATTTGTAGGGTAAAAATCCCTCCTATGAGAGCTTGTAGAAAAAGAACAAAGATACTTCTCGTTGAAGAATTTGGAGGAATTTGGCTCGTGAGAGGGGTATTCTTGCCCCCCAAGTATCTTTGTTGGTTGACGAGGCATGATCTTCATTTGCAATTTGGGAGATGACGGTGTCCCAAGATCGGCTTTGTCGCCAACTGTCGCCAACTTCTCTTGATCAAAGGGATGATCATGGGTCATATCTTGCCCCCCATGCATCTGATCA